>NW_007249969.1:297154-312598 GCF_000164805.1 Carlito syrichta | reverse complement strand
TAAAGTGTTTTGGGTGGGTTTTGTGGGGGGGACGGCAGTGGGTGATGTTTGATTTGATTTTGAGGTTTCTCTCTGGGGTACATAAGAGGAACTTTATTTACAGTACTTTGATTTGGCAGGTTTTCTTCTACTTTTGCTCTGCCTGGAACTGTTTCCATATGATATAAAAAGCAAGTGTAGTATTCCATTACCATGTGGCTGAGGGATTTGTTTTTAAAAATCAACCACGTTAGCTGGGACTAGACTCCCTAGAATCTATCAATGGAAAAGTAACATTTAAAAATGTTTCTGATAATTCGGATTACAGATAAAATAAGTGCTTAAGAGCTGGTGTTCTCTAAATGCTTCTGTTTATTTCAGAAGCATTAAGGTAACCTAGTGCCAAGTACCATCCTTGCAGATTATTATTTATATAACTGATCAGTGCTTATTTAATAAAACAAGCAGGTACTTAATTACTGGCAGTAGGTTATAATTGTTGGGTTAAAAATAACATTGGGATATGGGACTTGTTGCCAGTTGGGTAATCTTCTTTAGTTTTTTTGGTTTTGATTTGAAACCTGCAAGTGGAGTAAAATTTGACTACTTAAAGTGTTAGCCAAAAAAAAAAAATATCAAGATTTAAATTTGTGTTTGTACTGAGAAACTCATCATAACTGCTAATTCTCAGTAACTGGTATTTTTTAAATGTTAGCAGACTTTCCTGCCTCTGTAAGAAAATCCTATTTATGAATCCTGTTGTTATTGCTTGGTACCTGGAAAAATATTAAGTAGTATCCATACATGAATTCTTTCTAAATTTGAAAAATAAAATAAGAAGTTATATTACACTAATTACAAAATGCAGGTTCTGGGAGGGAAATACGTTTTCTTTCATTTTAAAACTTCTATTTTACTAATAATGACTTTAAAAGAAGAGGCTTAATTTTTTGGGTGATTGAAATCAGAATTTATTGACTTGTGAGCCTCTTTTTATGAAAACACGTAATTAGTTTATATGAAATAAGCTTTTGTTAGTAGTGAGCATTTTTGTCTGTTTTACCTCAATTTGAACACGTAAGTTTGCCTGCATGCTGGACATGCTTCAGTACACATGAATAGCCCATGAATAATGTCTACTAGATTTTGGGAACATGGGTCTCAGAGTCGGAATTCTAAAGTGTTCTTAAATCATGTTCTCATAGAATTGGGCTTGTTAAAGGACACATATATAGGACCTGTACCTACTGGCGGTTCAGTTCAGGGAAATGGATTGACTCTTGGCCTTTGGTCATGATTTTAAAATATGGGGTAGAAAACAACAAAGAATGGGATGGATTCTTAAATAAAACCGAAAGAGCATTTATCATTTGTCCCTTGAACTTAGAATTTGTTTTTTTATTTCATTATTCTGCCAGCAAAAATGACAGTTAAAATGGTATATTAATGTATATATGTTATAATTTAGAGATTCCATTTTATAATTTTCATATTCCAAGGTGAAATAATGCATTTAATAGTTTGGGAGTTGGGTAGAGTATTATATTTGAGTTGTCAGGTATGAATTCCTCAAATTTTTTTTTAAAATTCTGTTTTAAAAGAGATCTGATTTTCAGCTCTTGAAACTATTATTCCTTAAATTCCCAATAACACAATTGTTTTATTTTAAATTTAGAATTGCCAATGCCTTGACCTTTGAGAAGGGTTTCTTAGAAATAGGACCTACATTTAAATTTTTTTCTTTAAAATGTGGTATTGGATGTTAACGTTTACACAGTTCTGAGCACTGTGAATATCTGGGAAGTATTTTGAGACATAACGGAAAACTAAGCATTCTAAATTTACCATGAATATACTTCTTTTTGATTCATAAAATAAAATCACATTTTTCAAAGTAAATTTGAATTTTGTCATTTTCTTTTTAATAGTTTTTGTCTTTACTTTCATTTTCTTTTCATATTTTCCTTTTTGCTAATGCAAGATTAATTGACAACTTTATAAAGGTTGGTTGTTAGATAGGTCAGGTTCACTTCAGTCTTGTTCTGTTATTGACAGAACAACTCATTTCTGATGATTTTAAATACATACTAAAACTAGAAATAAGAGCAAATTACAGCTGTATTAGAGATCTTTTTTCTTCCAGCAGTTTTTCCCCAAGAGATTTAGGGCGACTGTCACAGAATTAGGAATGCCAAAGAGACCTGTATGCAACATGCTCCTTTTCAAGGACATTTCAGCTCATCTGAAGACTTTTAGGCATATTATTTTTAGCTAGATAACCAAAGAAGGATGAAAGTCTGTTTACCTAGCCCTTTCTTGCTTTTATTTATGCTAACCTTGAGAATGAGGGCTGGTGAGTAGGCGAGTATTTGGCCTTTCCTTCTTTATGAACTTGTATACTCGAAGCCCATTGCCCCATTCACAGCTAGAGTCCTCAGGACATCCTGAGAGTTATCTCTGGTGTTTTTCATCTAGTTTCTTCTGAATTGCCAGAAGAAGAATGTGCTGACAGCTACCTCCGTATGTGATAGAGGAAGAAAATACCAGGTGCTGCATAGTGTTGTCATTGATGGAATGAATGTGTTAGTGCTCTTTTTTTTCTTCCACCCACAAACTTGATCCCTACACAGTTGAGCAAGATTGTTAATTGTACTAATTACAGACCCATCAAAAAGGGTGTCCAACTAAAGTGAACCAGAAACACAAGGATTGATCTTAGCTCAATATTTGACCAAGCCTTGGACTAACTGGCCAACTACCCGCAGTATCGGGAGTACTTTTTTCCTCTGGGTCAAATTCCTGGTCTCACCAAAGATTGAAAGTGCTACATCAGAGGTAATCGAAGGGAAGGACCTGAGAAAGCATGCTTGCATGTGTGAATACCTTGTAGAAGGCTAAAGTTAGTGATTTTAACCACCGTGTTGCAGGTAACCTTAGTCATAAAATAGAAATAAATGACTTACAGGAGGTAAAAATAAGGCAGTATATAAATTTCAGTGATTTTTGCATTAAACATAACATATTGAAAACATCCTAAAGTATTGTATTGTTTAAATAACATCTGAAATTAGGACGAAAGAAGCTGTTGAACCAGTTACTTTTGTTGAAATCATCTAGACAAAAAGTCTTGTACCGATTATAAATATCTCATTTTGTATTATCTGCAGGTGTAAAATATCTGAGTGGGGGAAGTCAAGTGCTTTCTCTTTTCCTTTTGGCAGAACGGAGTTCCTGTCTCACATCTACCTCTCAACTCCTCTCACCCACCAGAGGAAAAAGGAAAGAATTTGCATATAATTTTCCATGAAATACTTGAATGAGAGGATACTTTTTAACTACATATTCATGAAAGATTTGGGTTTAGGAAGTGCAGAAGCCAATCACAGAGGTAATACAGTGTGGTTTTCAAGCCTAGGGTAGATTTCCAGAACTGTGCCCTTTGCCACTAATGTCCAGTGGAGCCAGGCACAGTGACTCAACACCTGTAAACCCAGCTCTTTTGGGAGGCGAAGGTGAGAGGATTGCCTGAGCCCAGGGGTTCAACACCAACCTGGGCAACACAGCAAGACCTTGTCTCTACAATAAATTAAGAAAAAGTAGCCAGGCGTGGTAGCGCAATGCCTATAGTTCAGCTGTTTGGAAGCCTGAGGCAGAAGAAGGATCACATGAGCCCAGCAGGTCGAGGCTGCTGGGGCTGTGGGGCTGTGAGCGTGCCACTGCACTTCAGTCTGGGTGAAAGAGAAAAAAAATTAACAAAAGAAAAATTGCTGTCAATTTTTTGGGAGGGAAAAGTTATTTTTGAAAAAAGATAAAATGAACTTTTAAAAGTTATTTTATGTTTTTGAGTCTCTGTCGTCTAGGCTAAAGTGCAGTGACCATGAGTGTGCCACTGCCCTCCAGCCTGGGTGACAGAGTGAGACTCCAACTCAAAAAAAAAAAAAGTTAATGTTAAGTTTGATTGAAGAACTACTGAAAATGAATGGAACCGAAATTTTGGAACCTAAAACTATGATGACTACAATTCAAAGGACCTTGATTCAAAGGACCCATTGAGGCTATTGTGCTTGCTTGTTTTGTTCTTAGCAGTTTAGGTGGGATTCAGTAAGCATTTAAGTTCCTTGCTTATACAACTTGAAGTTCGAAAGGGAACTCTAAAATGAAATCACATTTTCCTTTTACTGCGTTAAGTATCCTACAGGAGGTGGTGTAGCTAGAGTATACGCTGGTTTTGTAAAACAGTCTAATTATTTGTACCCCCAAGCATCTTTTTCAATATGAGGTCAGAATCATGAGTGTTTTTGTCACACGCAGGCTCCTGAGCCCCACTCTGTACCTGCCGGATCAGGAATCTGAGGGTTCAGTCACTTTCCAGCTGTACCCTCAAAGCACTCACACTTCTGCTGTAGAGTGCTGTAGGCTTCAAAGTACGAACCACTTCTTCCAACCCACACCTGCATGCCCTTCTTCCTCAGGAAACTAGCACCTACTCAGCATATGGCTCAGAAGTGAGGTGGGAAGCAGCCTTGGAGAACCAGGACCCTTAGAGATTAACTGCCCCACCTCCTCCAAACAGATCTCTAGTTCAAGTGGGTGGTAAACATCCTTATTCAGAATGCCAATTCTGGGAAAGTTAAAGCATCATCAGTCATTTACACATTTGTGTGGATTAAAAGGAGCTCCGGTCTCACACTGAGGCCCAGGAAAGATTAGCAGCTCTTTATGATTTAAGTGAAGGGAAGGTCTATAACTGGTCTAAGGAGTACTTGGAGAATTGGCAGACTTCTGAGGAAATGCAGTTTTTAGAGCAGCCTCACTTTTAGGGGCCCTGGTAGATGGGAGTTGAGTGCTGGAAGTGGTAAAATAACCAGAGCAAACTGCTTATTTCAACATTCCTTTTAGAGACACTTTCTCCTCACTGCTGATTTGCAGGACTCCCAGCTCCCTGAACTTCTGCTAGTACAGCGAGTGCTACAAGTCAGCTGCTTGATAGAGAAAATGATTTGTAGTCTGGCCAAGAAACCCACCCACCAGATGTAGCTTTACTTCTGGAGAGGATATGTATGTTTCAAGTTCCATGCTACTGATTTACAAGCTAACTTTTTGTTGCAACTTGGAGACCACCTATATATAGAGTTCCTTCAAGTCTTCTGACTTTCTTTTTTAAAATATAAGCCCAGTTGGTTCCAAAATTTGGAAGTGTATGGAATTAATTTAGTTGACGATTGATAGAGGAAAAAATTTATTCCTTTTAGGCAAAAATAAATTGAGCCAGAGATTTGAAAGGTGGGGAGGGGAGTGGCACACAGCTACTGTATGTCACAGGTTGAGTATCCCTAATCCAAAAATCTGAAAAAGTTTGAGCACCAACATGACATTCAAAGGAAATGCTAATTGGAGCATTTTGGATTTCAGATTAGGGATACTCAAACTGTAAATATGGGTACTGAATCTTGAAATGTGTAGTAAATATAAATGGCCATGTGCTATAGTAAATATATATTTAATATGTGTTATACATACTATATTTTGAGGTTAAATAACCAAGTAAGCACTTGGACAGAGTGGCTAGTTTTTAGTGCAGGAACTCTCAGGAGCAGTTCAGTGCATTTTCTAGGTGACCAAGAAGCAATTTAGCATCTGCACCTAATTCTACAGTTCATGTAAGTGAGATTTAGGTTCTGTCTAAATGGATAGTGTGGTTGCTGCTGGGTGCATTTTTAAAACAGAGCCATAGCTTATAAATAGATATATTTTCTTGCTGTTTGCCTGCATGTCCTGTTCCTACTGTTTTACTGTGAAAGCGTCCTTTAAATTTCCCATTTTATTCTAGAGCACACAGCAAGTATCGTTCAGCCTTTTAAGCCCCACTCTGAGGGTACAGTTAGCTGAAAATGCATATGTTGTCCAGTGTTTAGATGTCTTGTTCTGAATGTTGACTTCACTTTGTCCAAAAGTGGAAGTGTTTAATTGTTCATGGTGACCAAGAGTTCACACATTAATTTTAATGACTCTATAAATACATTTCTTATGACATCAAAATTATAAGATCTTATGACTAGGTTTCCTAGTGCAAAATGCAGTTCAGAATGTGGATTTGGGTTGTTAGTGTTTACTATTTGTGTTTCTCAAAACACGAGGTATAAATGTTGCTAGGAAAACTATCTTCTGCCTTGAAGCTACTATTTTTTAAATGGTGTGACTATTTCATATGCTTATTTCTCTAGTTTTGGTTAGTCTTACCAATCTCAGAAAAGAATTGCATGAAAATGATTCTTCTATTTTCCATTTCATAGCATTCTTTTATATCTTAAATATTTTTTTCCTGCTCATACTATTCAAAAGATTTGTGGTGTGAGCCAATAAAAGTTCTCTCAGGTGCTTTTTAAACCGTACGAAACATCCTTGAACATTTTGAATGAATGTTTCCTTTATTTTGTTGCATTTGTGGGTTTTTGAACAAATATGTGACGAGAGATTTATGTAATGAAATCCCCATGTTTTAAGAGTCCAAGGAGGTTTGGATTAATGTGCTCTTGCCCCCTTCCCCACCATCAGCTCCCTAAGACTAGAAGACTTTCGAATATGGCCCAGATCACAAAAACCTCTGTTGTTTCCAGGCTCCCTGAACTGTTGGGATGAAGTGAAATGCTAAAAAGTACCCTAAGCTCAGAAGGCACGATTTGCTGATCAGCAAACTAAGCCCAGTGGTAGCTCACACCACTAGCTGGTTGCATTCACGAGCTGGGACTGAAGGAGGAACTCCCACTACATTTCGGTACTGATATTATTTTCCAGAATATACCATTTTCTTCAGGCTCTGAGCTTGTCTGCTAAAATAATTATCTGTGAGGCAGACAGGGAAAGAATTGCATCTGCAAAAGGCAGGAAGACAAGGTCAGGAGAAGAGGAGGAGATAAAGCCTTCTCTTGACTCACAGCTGCCCACCCAGCAGAGAGCAGAGCTTGCCAAGAATATCCATGTTGATTTATGGAGGGAAAAGGAGGAAACCATTTACCCCAGATATCTTGGATTTGTGACAGTATCGGTGTAAACTATTTCCACTTAGACTAAAAGAGTTCCGAGTCTGTAGTGTTCTCTCTCCTCACCTTCACGCCTTCCTTTCCTAGTGCTTCAGGCCAGCAGTTCTCAAATGGTGAAGTTCCCAAGACTCTCTTGAGCTAGTGACAATGCACATGCCTGGCCCCACTTCCAGAAATTGATGTAACACTCTTAGGGGTCTTTTGTGGTTGGAAAAAAAATGGATCAGAAATCAGGGATATTTTGTAAGAAGTTACAGACAGGCTAGGCTTGGTGGCTCGGCCTATAATCCCAGCACTTTGGGAGGCCGAGGAGAGTGGATTGCCTGAGCCCGTGGGTTCGAGACCAGCCCGGGCAACTTGGTGAGACCTCGTCTGTACAATAAATAAGTAAATAAATAAATAAATAGCCGGGCATGGTAGCACATGCCTGTAGTTCTGGTTACTTGGAAGGCTGAGGCGGAGGGATTGCCAAAGCCCAGCAGGTCAAAGTTGGGGTGGCTGTGAGTGTGCCACGGCACTCCAGCCTAGGCAACAGAGTGAGACTCCAACTCAAAGAAAAAACGATTATAGACAGATGATTTTTAAAAATCTTGGTATGTTTGTCTAAAGGTTTCGCCTAGTTGGGAGTTTTCTAAGAGAATGAAGACATAAAGCTATCCCATCTAGGGACTCTTGAGGGACTTTGGGTTTACCTCTCCAGGGTCCCACTGTATGCCTTGAGGAAATTGGTTTCTTCATGATGTTATTCACAAAAGAAAGTGCCACTGGTCTGATCTGCTTCCAGAGGCCTTTGTTTCAAATTCTTTTTGGAAAAAGAGTGTGTTTTTCTGCCTTGGTTTACTGTGTTTTGGAGAACAAGAATGCACAAGTGTTTATTGAACTTTTAGGAAAGTTTATTGGCTTTCTGTGGTCAGAGCCAACCAGGGTCTTCAAGCCCTACATTAATTCAGAGAGCCACAAAGGAAGAGGACACACAGGAAGCTATAACAGTCACCATTTACTGAGTACCATGAGGTGCCAGGCACTGTATCCTAAGCATTTTACCAGCATTCTCATTAAATGCAAGTCAGAATTATCATCTTTACTTTGTAGATGAGAAAACCGAGACTTAAGAGGTAACAGGCACAAGGGCTTAGAGCTAGGGAACTGTAGAGCCAGAGCTGAACCCAGGCATTTCCACGGCTGCACAACCCTTGCTTCTCTAACCCCCATGGAGCGTTCTGGTGGTGGTCCTCCCAGCCCAAAGTCTTGATCGGCTTAGGCGCCTGTCTCAACTCCGCCCCTAATCTCGACCTTGGGAGAGGCACTTGTCTTTTGTGTGCCTTCATTTAACTCAGTTGAGTGCCCCAAACCTGGAGTGGTTGGTGTCCCAAGTGCCATTTGAAAAGCGCTTTGATATGAAGTACCCCACAAGAGCTTGCTCTTCTGTTTTATAGCAAGCCATTCCCATGAAAGAAAAAAATTCAGTAGATGCTCTGGGAGTGAGCAAGCGAATGATCTGTTGCAAAGCATTTAGACCCAGAGGAGCTTGTCACTTTCAGGAATTACCAAGTTTAGACACTATTATCCCCCTTGGTAGGCTTAGTTTTTGCCTACAGGTGTACACTCTGATTCAAGGCCTTGGATGTGGAACTTGACAAATGAGCCAGTGGAGTTTATAAACTCCACTCATAGGAGGAAGGCGAAAATGGAAAGAATGACAGTTATTAAGGTCAGCAGTGGCCCCTGGAATCAACATGGCCCTTGAGAAGTGCACTTGGGGAGGGGGAGCATTTGATTCTCCTGAAGCTCCTGTGTTTGTGGAACACAGAGTGGCGAGTACACGAGCTCGTTCTCAGAGAAACTGTCTCTGGTGGGGACAACCTCATGGGAAGAGGTCTGTAGAAACCAAAGGGTGCAAGGAGACGTCACCTTCTGGGGGACAGTGGCTCTGTTTCCATGCAGAGCAGCTCTGTGTCACTTTAAACACAGCTAACTTCACGATCTGAATTCCAGGCTGCTCCGCAGCTCTCCATGCTGTGAATAGCAGCGTTGTCTAAACGGTCGTTCTCTGGCCAGGAGCAGAGGAAAGAGCCCAGAGCTGACTCTCCTGTTGCTGTTGCAGGAGGACATGATTAGCGATTAGCCTATCTGTAAAAGCCCTGGGGAGCAAAGTGTAGGAAGGAAGGAAGTTGTGTAGCATAAACAAAACAAAGCACAACCCAAAAAAGCAGCAAGAAAGCAATTCAGATATAAAAGAATCTGTAATTCACATGCTCATGGGAACCTCTAGGTTTAGGACCTGGATTAAACGTTTTCACATGGAATGGAACACCAAGAAGAAAGCAACCAAAGGCAGGGTGAGTGGTCCTGGAAACAGTCTTCTATGTTGCTGGATGTTTAGTAACGTTGAGGCCTGTTCATCCGTTGCTTATGAATATTTTTATTCTCAATCTCATCTGGATATAAAAATATATCTAGCAAGTTTTGCCTTAAGACTATTCACATTGTTAATCTGTCTTTAGTTTTCCACAACAGGATTATATCGTTTTTATGATCTTGTAGAAAATAATTCACTTAAAAAAAAAAAAAATAGAGACGGGACCTCGCTGTGTTGCCCAGACTGGTCTCGAACACCTGGGCTCATGGAAGGCTTCCTGCCCTGGCCTCCCAAAGTGCTCACAGGCATGAGCCACTGTGCCTGGACATCATTTTTTTATTTTTATTTTTTAACAAAACCAAAAAAAAGTGGTTTAAAGAAGTTAATATACTGATAAAAAGTATGAAATGATCCCTTGAGTGAGGCACGGTTTTACAGTAACTGGACTGGTTGGTGCGTGGTGACTGGGTGACCTTCACAATTCAGTGCTTTTCAATAAAAAGAGACTCATACCTCATACCTTTGCCATACCCAAAGATGGGTGTTTTTCAACATCATAATGGCCAGTTAGATGGAACCAACACCTTTAAAAAGTAGGAGTGGCAGTCATTTTAATAGGCTGCTAAATTGTCTCAATATCAAGTGCGCCAAGGGTTACTAAGCCAAACGGTTTGCTGTAGTTGGAAGTGTTAGCCTCGGGCAGCTGTTCTGATGAGGGGCTTGGGGGCCAGCTCATGTGGGAACCAATTTTTTTGCAGGTTTTGTACATGAATATGTGTTAAATTCATTTGAAGATGGTCTGTCAGGTTGGACTTGGCAGTGAACAACAACGAAAAACAGTTCATAACAATGTTAGTTTCAGTTTGTACAAAAAAATAAACACAGAAATTTCATATGTATTAAATTAACTTAGTAGGAAGCAAATCTTTTCTTCCTCACTGGAGAACATTATTTTATCTTGTGTAAGTTACAATCATTTGGCTGCAAAGCTTACCTGTAATGTCAGGGGCTCTGTTGTTTCAAGGTTTTCAGTTGCATTTCCTAAGTTAAATGGTGATAAGTAAAGCAACTTCCCAAGATACTTCATTCTCAAGTTAGAGAACTTGAAGGGGCCTGGAGGACTGGTCCCTCCTTCCCCTCACTTTTTTTTTGAGTTGGAGTCTCACTCTGCCGCCTAGGCTGGAGTGCAGTGGCACTCTCATGGCCACTGCAGCCTCGACCTGCTGGGCTCAAGATCCTTCCACCTCAGCCTTCCAAGTAGCTGGAACTACAGGTGTGCACTACCTGCACCACCATGCTCAGCTAATTTTTTGGTTTATTGTAAAGATGAGGTCTCGCCAAGTTGCCCAGTCAGGTCTTGAACCCGTGGGCTCAGGCAGTCCTCTCACCGCAGCCTCCCAAAGTACTGGGATTATAAAAATAGGCGTGAGCCACCGCCCCCGACCTCCTCCTCCCCTTTTTAAAGTAGCTCACAAAATTGATCTGAAACTAGTGACATTTAAAATCACTTGTATTTGCATGAAAGTCATTGAGTTTCCAAATTTGAAGAAATTAAGTGTTCTGCTGAGTTCTGACGTGAGTAAGAGGTGGCGTAGGGTATTAGAATATTTCCCAAGAGTATTCTGTGAAAGTCCCAGGAAGACGCCCTACGTCCCCGCGTGTACCCTGTGGTCCAAAGAGTCAGGGAAGTGCTACCCAAATCTCCCCTTCGGCATATTAGTCTCAGAAGTCCTACAGTAAGGAAGCCTAGCTGACTATAGCCACAGTGCAGGGGAACTCTTTCTGTTTCTTTCTTTTTCCCTCCCACCCCCCCCATTCTACCTCGTTTCTCTTTCTCCCTCTTTCTCGCACCCTCCCTCACTTGCCTCTCACCCATAAATACTATGCAGAGCACATTCTGGGAAATCCTGATCCTAGCCAGTAGCACAACCATGATAGCTAGGGCCAGATTTCCTATTTCGGGGCCCCGTTTCCTGACAGTAAGTCCCCTACATACAAATGAGTTCCATTCTGAGAGTGCACTCATAAGTCCAATCTGTTCGTAATTCCAACAAAATCAGCCTAGGTACCCAACTAACACAATCGACTATACAGTACCAGCTACATTACTGCTGCTTTTACACTTGCTTCCAGGCATCCTGGGAATTAAAATACAGTACTCTATATAGTACTGCACAGTAAAGCACACAATAGCACAGCCACTTGTAGAGGATGTGTGCATGTGGCGATGTACACCAGACACATGAACTAACTTACATGATTGGACACGCGAACACACATTTACATCTTTGAAAGTTCACAACTCGGTTTATATGTAGGGGACTTACTGTATTTGTAGACAACAGGTTTCCAGGTGCTTGGAATCGTCACTTATATTCCCTTCCTCAAAGGATCACTTTAGAACTAAGATTCAAGGATTATAGATTTTTTTTTTCATATTCAGAATAAGCCTCAGAACACTAAGCAGCAGCAGATAGGAGGAGAGAGAAGACTAAAACTGACTGACAAAACACATACCTTAGACTAATAAATGCAAAGAAAATCTACAAACCAGAAGATTTCCTTAGGTCAGCTGTTCTTGTTGACCTTGATCATGACTTGTGGTCACCAACTATTGTCTGAACGCTCATAATTAGGGGCTTTTCTTTTCTTTTTTTTTTTTTTTTTGAGTTGGAATCTCACTCTGTCGCCCAGACTGGAGTGCAGTGGCTACTCCCGGCCCCCGCAGCCTCGACCTGCTGGGCTCCGGCGATCCTTCTGCCTCAGCCTTCCAAGTAACTAGAACTACAGGCGTGTGCTCCCACGCCCGGCTAATTTTTTTGATTTATTGTAAAGATGAGGTCTCGCCAAGTTGCCCAGGCGGCTCTCGAACCCGCCGGCTCAGGCAATCCACTCACCTCGGCCTCCCAAAGCGCAGGATTACAGACTGAGCCACCGAGCCCGGACATTAGGGGTTTTCCTACATGACAAGTCCTGCCTCCTTGAGACAGAAGTCAGTAACTCACCTTCCAGCCCTCCTTGTAGCAGGGATCTGCCCATCAAACCCCCCCACTCCAGAGGCAGATACCCAGAGGAACTGTTTCCTAGCCAGGGGACAGCATGGGCCTGGGGCCTCGAAGCAGAGCTGGGCAGGGCCCCTGGTGTTCAGTGGCCAGTGTCAAAGGTGTGAGTGGCAGGACTTCTGTGTCTTGTTCCTGACTGGGTAGCCTCCACATGGACTGTGTGGTCCTCCTGGATTGTCTGTGAACTTCCATAACTTATTTTCTGCCTAAATCATCCAGGACAGGACAGGGTGTGTTGCTGGCAACTGAGAGCCTGACTAATACATCCTGCCAGTAAGCAGTGGGGATGCAGTTGCGTCTTGATGAAACTGGTGCTTAGCAGTGAAGGACACTCGAGGTCCAACATGTTCAGATTGGTAATACAGAGTGTGCTTCTTCTCTCCCCCATGTAGGATATGAGCTCTGTGTACCACACATAGCAGGTGCCCAAAATGAATCAAATGATGGCCAGGCGTAGTGGCTCACATCTGTCATCCCAGTACTTGGGAAGGGTAAGGCGGAGAGGATTGCTTGAGCCCAGTAGTTCGAGACCAGCTGGGGCAACATAAAAAGACCTCGTCTCTACAAAAAAATTTAAAAATTAGCTGGCCATGGTAGTACACACCTGTAGTCCCAGCTACTCAGGAGGCTGAGACAGAAGAATCACCTGAGCCCAGGAGGTCGAGGGTGTGGGGAGTCTTGTTCGTGTCACTGCACTCCAGCCTGGGCAACAGTGAGACTCCGGCTCAAAAAAAAACACAACTTTTTTCAAGAGAGGCTACACTCAGTCCCTCATCTGGTGATTCCCAACTTCAGATTTTCACAGGGGTAGAAGGTGGAAAAAAAAGTCGCAAATGTGCCCTGCCATGGCTTTTCCACCCTGTGAATATGGCCATACTAATGAAATCACCAATGCAGGAAATGCAATGGAGTTTATGCATGATAATAAGGTAACACAAAGTCACACTAGGGTTTTCCCCTTTACTATAGGAGCTGGGGGAGGCTGAGGAGGAAGTTGGTAAAGTCTGAATTTTATCTGTCTTCTCTGAAATAAAGCAGAAGTGTTAGAAACCAAGAAAGCCACTGTGAAAAGTATTTTCCTTGATATCAGGAGACTGGAATTATTTAATCAAATAAACAAGTTATTTATTAATGAGACAGGGTCTCAGTCTGTCACTAAGCTGAAGTGCAGTGGCACCATCATGGCTCATTGCAGCCTCTACCTACCAGTCTCAAGCTATCCTCCTGCCTCAGCCTCCTGAGTAGCTGGGACTATAGATGCGTGCCACCACACTTCGGCTATTTTTTTTTTTTTAGAGAGATGAGGTCTCACTATGTTGCCCAGGCTGGTCTCAGACCCCTGGGCTCAAGCAATCTTCTCGCCTCGGCCTCCTAAAGTGCTAGGACTACAGGCATGAGCCACTGTGACCCGCTAACAACAACAAAAAATTTTCTGGGCAGGGGCTGGTCAAGGTCCCATTCAGTCATCAAGGTTGGAGTGCAGTGGCACAATCACAGCTCACTGCAGCTTCCAATTCCTGGGCTCAAGTGATCCTCCCACTTCAGCCTCCCAAGTAACTGGGACTGTAGGTGCATGCCACCACACCCGGCTAATTTTTTTATTTTTTGTAGTGATGAGATCTTGCTATGTTGCCTAGGCTGGTCTCAGACTCCTGGGCTCAAGCAATCCTCTTGCCTCAGCCCCCAAAGTGCTGGAATTACAGGAGTGGGCCACAGTGCCCGGCTGACAAATATTTTAAATTCATTTTCCACTATAGGCTTAGCTCTCTGGTGGTTGCTGTAAGAAACATGGAAGCAATATTTACCTTTTCGGAACCATCTGAGAATAGCTTAAGACATGACGCCTCACTACCTTGACTCAGGGTGTATTTCCTAAGAACATGGATATCCGCTTCCATAACCACAGTGCAGTTTTCGGGTTCAGGAAACTCAACACAGATGCAATACTTCTTCCTGTTCTAGACTCCATATTCCCAGTGTTGTGAGTTGGTTCAGCTGCATTTCCCCCACCAGGGCAGAACCAAATCCAGCATCACATGCAATGCTTAGGAGTTGTGTTCTCTGAACAGGTCCTTGGCCTTTGTCTTTCATGATGTGGACACGTTTGAAGAACAGAGGCCAATTATCTCATAGAACGTTCCTCCTCTTGGGTTCCTCTGATGTTTCCTCGTGACTTGGTTCTGGTTGGGGAGCCTTGGCTCGTAGACTGGGTCAGTGGGGCTGACCTGGCCAGCGCGTGGTCAGGCTTGTCCAGTGCTCATTCCGATCAACCAGCCAGCGTGTGGTCAGGTTTGTCCACTGCAGAGTCACCACATTCTCCTCGCAACTCATAGCAGTCTGTGTGGTCATATACTCTTTTTTTTTTAAGTTTTAAAACAGAGTTTATTAGCAAGAAGAAGAGGAGAAAGAAAAAGGAAGATTCATGGCAGCAAGGCAAGTTTCTCAAAAAAGAAAAACTGCCCAATCTTCTTTTTAAAGGACTGGAACATACCACGTTAATAGAGGGGGCTCCCGAGGGTGAGAATGAGAACAGGACCGACCATCCTGACTCCAACATTCCTTAGCTGTGGGACCTTGGACAAGTCATCTGACTTCTCAGGACTGCCCTTCTTTTTCTGTCAAATAGGATAATAGTATTTCCTTCCTGTGCTGTTTAGATGATAAATAAGCATGTAACAGCCAGGCCTGGTGGCTCATGCCTATAATCCCAGCACTCTGGGAGGCCAAGGCAAGAAAATTGCCTGAGCCCAGGGGTTCAAGACCAGCCTGGAGGCTGGGCTCGGTGGCTCAGCCTATAATCCCACACTTTGGGAAGCTGAGGTGAGTGAATTGCCTGAGCCTGTGGATTCGAGACCCACCTGGGCAACTTGGTGAAACCTCATCTCTACAATACATCAAAAAATCAGCCGGGTGTGGTAGCGTGCGGCTGTAGTTCCAGCTACTCGGAAGGCTGGGGCAGAAGGATCACCAGAGCCCAGCAGGTCGAGGCTGCGGTGGCCAGGAG
>NW_007249969.1:292807-297134 GCF_000164805.1 Carlito syrichta | reverse complement strand
CTCAAAAAAAAAAAAAAGGTCAAAGTTGAGGACAGTGGTTTGTTCATCTCTTACTATTGATTCCAGTGTTGTGAAGGGACTTCAAGGACAAGCAAATCATACGATGCCACCTATGACAAGAGGCATGAAAAACCAGATATGCAACAGAGGCTCTCTTTGGAACTGAGTTCTCTGGAGATGCCAGGAGCAGGGAGTGGAGGCAACAAAACGGCCATCTTGAGTGGCATTTTCATGCTCAGCTTGAGAGTCAAGCTGTCAGGAAAACAGGCAAGGGGACACAGGCTGCAGGCCAAGCCAACCCCCGGGACTGCAGCTCTGCGGCCTCAGGCCTCAGGTTTCACCCCATGCCCTTACCAGAAGCCCAGGAGGCAAGGTGGCACCTGCCCTGCTGCCCATTCAATGCATGTCCCTGGAGAACCACCGCCTTCTCTCTGTTTCCTCATCTGTAAAATGAGGGCTTAGGCCAAATCTGTAGTTCTCAATCCAGGAGGTGCATTTGAATCAGAGGGGGAATTTTACCAAAGAGATCCATTCCCTGTCCCTCCCCAAACCACTTGAATCAGAACTCAGACATCAAAAGTTTTCAAAAATTCCCTGGATGATTCTGCCCTTTGCCAAATGTGAGAACCACGAACCTAGAGACTTTTAGGTATCTCTCGTAGCTTTAAGTTTCTATGGAATATTCTGAGGAACTGAATGTTCTGATGAACTTAGATCGTACCACCAGAAAGTATTTTTTGTTTCTATCCCTGTTTTTGAAAAATCTTCAAAAGTGAAGCGGTCTAAATAATCTTGAAGGCCCTTCCTACCTTGAAGTGTCTATGACGACCCAAGAAAGATATTTAAAGGGACTAGGTTTTCTGGTAAACTTATGACTCACCCATTTGCCACCAAAATAAAAACTTTTTTTTCTTTTTCTAGTTTTGAAATTTTCCCTGAAGGGTACAATTCCAACTTCCTGCCTAGGAGAGCAAGGACAATACATTCGTAGCACGGGGGCTGCCACTTGCCCCCTTCCCAGACAGGGCAAACATAACTGACTGGTGAAGACACTGACCTCCATGACCTGCTAAATCCTTCTCTCCTCTAGGCAGCCATGACCAGTCAGTTGAAGCTGACACTCAAGGTGAAACCTATTTGCCATTTTGGACATGGTGACTTTTTTTTTTTTTGAGACAAGGTCTGTCACTCAGGCTGGGGTTCAGTGGCATAATCATAGCTCACTGAAACTTCAACATCTTGGGCTCAAGTGATCCTCTGGCCTCAGCCTCCCTAATGACTGGAACTACAGGCATTCACCACCACGCCTGGCTAATTTGTTGTAAAGACAGGGTCTTGCTGCGCATGGTGGCTCACGCCTAATCCCAGCCCTTAGGGAGGCAGAAGTGAGAGGATTGCCTGAGCCAAGGGGTTCAAGATCAGCCCGGGCAACTTGGCAAGACCTCGTCTCTACAGTAAATCAAAAATAGGCATGGTGGCACATGCCTGTGACAACAGCTACTTGGAAGACTGAGACGGAAGGATCGCCTGATCCCAGCAGGCTGAGGCTGCGGTGGCCATGAGCGTGCCACTGCACTCAAGCCTGGGCAACAGAGTGAGACTCCAACTCAAAAAATAAATAAATAAATAAAAAGAAAAGAGAGGGTCTATGTTGCGCAGGCTGGTCTTGAACTCCTGGCCTCAAGCAATCCTCCTTCCTTAGCCTCCCAAAGCACGAGGATTATAGGAGTGAGCCACCAAACCCAGCCCATACTTCTTTCATAAAGGGTTATCTTTCAGGGCTTTTGGCAAAATTCCAAACAACCCCTCCTCCACTCCAGCCTCTCCAGATACACTGCAGGATAGGGTGTCTGGGAGCTGTCCTGAATATATACTGATTTAGGATAAACTCTAAGTATAAGAAAATAACTTTTCTATAAAATTTTGCTTGTTGGCCAGGCGTGGTGGCTCACGCCTATAATCCCAGCATTTTGGGAGGCTGAAGTAAGAGGATTGCCTGAACCCAGGGTTTCGAGACCAGTCTGGGCAACTTGATGAGACCTCATCTCTCCTTAAGTAAAAAATTAGCCGGGCGTGGTAGCGCACGCCTGTAATTCCGGCTACTCGGAAGGCTGAGGCGGAAGGATCGCCGGAGCTCAGCAGGTCGAGGCTGCGGTGGCCGGGAGCATGCCACTGCCCTCCAGCCTGGGCGACAGAGTGAGACTCCAACTCAAAAATAAATAAATAAATAAAAATAAAAATAAAAAAAAATATGCTTTGCTGCCATTTACTTCTTCTAGTTAAACTGGAAAAAAAGGAGCCAGCTCTGGGGAAATAGTCTCACAAGGAGCCTAAGAGCCAGGGTTCAAATCCTGATTCTGCCACTCATGAGGTTGGACCCCTTCGGAAAAGTTACCCAAATTCTCTTTTTAGTGCCTTAGTTTTCTCGCCTACACAATAGGGGCTAATAATAGTACCTACCTCCCAGAGTTATTGTGACATTTGAGTGAAATAGCAGACAACCTTCAGGGTCTGACACAAGGGAACTCAACAAATGTTACCTATTTTCTTTGTTAATACCATTCACTGAGGGTTTCGTTGAGTGTTTCACGTGAAACCAAAATTACATAGGAGTGTTAGGGGTAGCAGAGACGACAACCGTGGAGATCACAGAAATACCGGTAGAGTGCCCCAAATGCCAGCCCAGGGCGGAATCTAGGAGTCTGTATCACTGGCGAAGTGGTCTTGGGTGGTAGCCCCCACATCGGAATGTGATCGTGGACACTTAGGGCACTCCACAAGGGCTGGCGTGGCCCAAAGGGAGCATTTTGGAAATCGGTGGTTGGGCTTTTTTGTTGACACCACCATTGGTATTTGGGGATGGGGAAGAACACAGAGGTCCTGCAATGTGTCGGAGAGACCCATACACGGAAGACCTGTCTCATACCCCACACAACGTTTCAGTGTCCCCCTAGACTAAACTCCTTACAAATGTACATCAACAGTACTCAGAACACAATAATCCTGAAAGTAAGAAGTGGCTCAAAAAGCCCAGTGATTTAGAAGGCCATTCCACAGAGAGAAACTTAGATGGCAGAAGCAGCTTGTCTTGAGATGACTGAGCCATGCTCCTGCTGGAGCTTCTCACAAAAGTGATACCTTTATCCTAGGTCATAAAATGGGGAACCATCCTAATGTTGTACTTCTAAATAGGCCCCTGCTCTTTCATTTTTTTGAGCCGGGGGTCTCACTGTGTTCCCCAGAGTGCAGTTGCTGGCTCCGCGTATGAAGTGTTTCTAGTTACACATTTCACTGAACAGAACTGCAGCTCAGTAGGGCAGTTACAATGCAATGGGACTTACCGAAAATACGTACCAGAGATCTGAGATTGCTTTGAACAAATCTTGAACCAAACATAGAATATCAGACTCACGAAATGCAAGGGTTTCATAGAATTTCATTAACGCTTTTTTTTAGTTGAAGTATCACTCTGTCGCCCAGGCTGGAGTATGCAGTGGCATGCTCACGGCCACTGCAGCCTTGATCTGCTGGGCTCAGGGGATCCTTCCACCTCAGTCTTCCAAGTAACCAGAACTACAGGCGCGTGCTACCATGCCCAGCTAAATTTTTTTTTTTTAATCGTAGAGACGAGGTCTCGCCAAGTTGCCTGGCTGGTCTCGAACCCGTGGACTCAGGTAATTCACTCGCCTTTGCCTCCCAAAGTGCTGGGATTTCAGGTTAAGCCACCAAGCCTGGCCTCATTAATGCTTTTATAAGTACTGTTAGCCGGGCTCGGTGGCTCAGGCTCAGCCTGTAATCTCGCGCCTTTGGGAGGCTGAGGTGAGTGGATTGCCCGAGCCTGCAGGTTCGAGACCTGCCTGGGCAACTTGGCAAGACCTCATCTCTACAATAAATCAAAAATGAGCCGGGCGTGGTAGCGTGCGCCTGTAGTTCCAGCTACTTGGAAGGTGGAGGCGGAAGGATCGCCGAAGCCCAGCAGGTCGAGCCTGCGGTGGCTGGGAGCGGCCCCTGCACTCCAGCCTGGGCGACAGAGTGAGAATCCAATTAAAAAAAAAAAAAAGTACTATTATGTTATCTGTCACCAGTCCACGTGTTAGATATATCTGGTTTTGAAGCACAATGCTAAGAAATCCAGGTTGTGAGAATTACACATTCAAACGATTGCCTATTCTTTTTCAACATTATTCTTGGTTTTTTTTTGTGTGTTGGAGTTTCATTCTGTCACTCAGACTGGAGTGCAGTGTCACACTCTCAGCCACCACAGCCTCAACCTGCTGGGCTCCGGAGATCCTTCCGCCTCAGCCTTCCAAGTAGCTGGAACTACAGG
>NW_007249969.1:286348-292047 GCF_000164805.1 Carlito syrichta | reverse complement strand
CCCGCGGGCTCAGGCAATCCACTCACCTCAGCCTCCCACAGGCGCGGGATTACAGGCTGAGCCACCAAGCCCGGCTACTAATTATTTTTAAAAGCATTTTTTTTTTTTGAGTCAAAGTCTCACTCTGTCACCCAGGCTGGAGTGCAGTGGCACACTCAGAGCTACTGCAGTCTTGACCTGCTGGTTTAGGAGATCCTTCTGCCTCAGCCTTCCAAGTAGCTGGAATCATAGGCATGTGCCACCATGCCCAGCTAATTTTATGTTGCACATGTTGCTCAGGCTGGTCTTGAACCCCTGAGCTCAGGCAAGTCTCTCACCTCAGCCTCCCAAAGTGCTGGGATTACAGGCGTGAGTCACCACACCCAGCTGCAGTATATTTTTTTTTTTTTTTTTTAGTCGGAGTCTCACTCTGTCGCCCAAGTTGGAGTACAGTGGCATGCTCACAACCACCACAGCCTTGACTTGCTGGGTTCAGGAGATCCTTCTGCCTCAGCCTTCCAAGTAGCTGGAACCACAGGCATTCGTCACCACGCCCGGCTAATTTTATGATTCATTGTAGAGACAAGGTCTTGCCATGTTGCTCAGGCTGGTCTCAAACCCCTGAGCTCAGGCAATCCTCTCGCCTCTGCCTCCTAAAGTGCTGGAATGACAGATGCACCTGGCTGCGGTATTGTTTTTTTAATAGTAGGCCTCACTATGTTGCCCAGGCTGGTCTCAAACTCCTGGGCTCAAGCAATCCTCCTGCCTCAGCCTCCCAAAGTGCTGGATTTATAGGCGTGAGCCACCGTACCCGGCCTCCATTTTTATTTTCTGTTCTGATTCAGGGTGCATATGTGCAGGTTTGTTACACAGGAATATCACGTGATGGTGAGGTTTGGGCCTCCACTGAACCTGTCACCCGTGTGGTGGGCATGGTACCCAGTGGGCATTTCTCAGCTCTTGCCTCTCATTCTTCCCTCCCCCTTTGGGGTTGCCCGGATGTCTTGCTCCCATCCTCCTGCCCATGTGCGTCCAGCGCTGAACTCCTGTTTATGAGGGAACGTATGGCGGACTGGAACGTATTCCAATCTGTTCTCATTGTCTTTCGCCTCTCACAGGATACAGCCCCTGCTGGAGACTCTCACAAAAGTGATACCTTTTGAAGGGTGCAGGAAGCGACCAGAGGGGCGGCTCCCAGAATGGCGCCGAGCATGGTGAGGACACACCAGACAACAAAGGCCTTAGCTCCCGGCTTCTGTGTGCACAATTCCCCACGCACACAAAATTCAAACCTGCAAGCCTCCAATCCTTAGCCAGCTTTGTTCGGCGTCCAATAGGGTTAGATCTCACTATGTTGCCTAGGTTGGTCTTGAACTCCTAGATTTAAGTAATCCTCCTGTCTTGGCCTTCCAAAGCACTGGGATTACAGGCAGAAGCCACCATACCTGACCAGGATTACACAAATTTTTAAAATATGTGTATTGGGGTTGGGTGTGATGTCTCATGCCTGTAATGCCAATGCTTTGGGAGGCTGAAGTGGGAGGATCGCTTGAGGCCAGGAGTTTGAGATCAAGCCCTACCTCTACAAAAAATTTTTTAAAAATTAGCCAGGCATGGTGTTGTGCACCTATAGTCCCAGCTACTGGGGAAGCTGAGGTGCAAGGACGCAAGGATCACTTGAGCCCAAGAATTCAAGGCTGCAGTGAGCTATGATTGTGCCACTGCACTCCAGCCAGGCAACAGAGCATGACCTTGTCTCTAAAGAAATAATTTTTTAAAAAGTCTGGGCTCAGTGGCTCAGCCTGTAATCCCAGCATTTTGGGAGGCCAAGGCGAGTGGATTGCCTGAGCCCACAGGTTCAAGACCTACCCGGGCAACTTGGCAAGACATCGTCTCTATAATAAATTTAAAAAAATTAGCCGGGTGTGGTAGTGCGCGCCTGTAGTTCCAGCTACTTGGAAGGCTGAGGCGGAAGGATCGCTGGAGCCCAGCAGGTCGAGGCTGCGGTGGCCGGGAGCGGCCACTGCACTCCAGTCTGGGCGACACAGTGAGACTCCAACTCAAAAAAAAAAAGTGTATAAGGTACATAATTCATAAATTTCACTTAGGATAGTCAAGGGATTTTACAAAATATTTATTATTATAAAGAGCTATAAATCACTGGCATAAATAAAAATTTGGGGGAAGTGTCCTGTCCCTTAAACTGAAGTGGAAGTCAAAGGACAACTATGAAATTCCTGTGTTTCTGAATCACGGACTTCCATCCTTCCAGCTGTATTTCTCGAACGTCTTCCACCAAGCATTCTCCTTCAGGTAACATTTCTTCAGCATCTGGAGGCTCTACGGTCTTCTCTCTCTCCATTTTATGGTGTTTAGGGAACACTCGGGAGGGTCCATAACACCCCGGGATTTGGCAAAAACACTCTCCTGTCAGTCAGCCCAGCCCAGGTCTCTCCATCTCAGTTCCTACCCTCGAAGAGCACGGCCACACGCAGACACTCAGGGCTTCTTCCTCATGCCGCAGATACCCTGAGAAGAATGTCTCAGAAGTATTTAAAGGCGTGGCACTTGGTGTGGCCACCGTGTGGGAGAAGTGAGTTTGTCTCCAGTACCATTTAGCACATTCCTTCCCAGGATACATCAGGAAGCCTTCAAGACAGGGGGCATTAAACACATGGGATGGAAAATTCCAGAGTTTGTAAAACAAAACAGAGGCGAGCTGAGATACTCTCTTCCGGTGCGCTGGGCAGCATGGGGACGCAGGTTCCACCCTTGACCGAGCTGTGTGGCTGCGGCCTGGGACACAGCCTTACCTTCCCTGTGCCCCGACAGATGTCCCCTTCTGTAAAAAGTGACTCATGAGGCATACGAAGGGCCTGGCAGGTGTTGGCACACAAGTTGTGCTGCCGGCTTCTGCTGGTTCACAAACCCACCATACGGATCTCCACGGCATCCCAACTCCCACCTATGTCGGAACTGGAGTGCTTTCCAGGAGTGACAGTCACCACGGCTCGATCAGCTCTGGGGAAGGATCCCAGGCCTTATGCCAGCCCTGTGCTTGGAGATACCTGGGGGAACTCGGTTAGGAACTGGCCTTAGACCCCCAACCCACCTTAAGGGATGGTGTTCATTTATTTATTTTTATTTTGAGTCGGAACCTCACTCTGCCAGTCTGGCTGGAGTGTAGTGGCATGATCGCAGCTCACCGCCACCTCGACATCCTGGCCTCAGGTGATCCTTCCACCTCAGCCTTCTGAGTAGCTGGGATTATAGGTGTGCATCACCGCACCCAGCTAATTTAATTTTGTGTGGAGATGAGTTCTCACTACATTGCCCAGACTGGTCTTGAACTCCTGGGCTCAAGCCATCCTCCCACATGGGCGTCCCAAAGTGCTGGGATTACAGGCACGAGCCCCTGTGCCCGGCCGAGAGATGGTAGCTGCGAGCACTTGCTAGGTGTGGATTATCCGCACGTAATCCTAGGTTATCCTCGTGGTAACCCAAAACTGAGACGCTCCTGTCCCTGCTCAGGAGTTGGGAAAGTGAGGCCCAGAGCAGCGAAGCCACCAGCCCAGACTCACGGTGGCAAGGGGCTAAGGCGCCAAGGCAGGACTGAGCCCGGGCATGGCCCTCTCCCTCTGGGGAAATCGCCACCAAAAACCTACTCACACGCGCGGGGGTGGGGGGCTTGGGGCGGGGGCGAGGGGGTGCATCCCTCTTGCAGGACCTGGAGCTCGCTCCTGCTCGCAGCCCAGCGCGGAGCCCGCCCAGCCTTGGCTCCCGGCTACCACATCTGCTTGGTGGAGAACTGGGTGGGGCGCAAAGAGCAGATTTATTGCATCCCCAGCGCCTTGGGCTCCATCCCAGCCGCGCGCAGTTGGACCGATGACAAGGATAACTGTGTTTGGCTCCGGACTCAGTGGCAGAGGATTTATTTAGCACCTGCAATAATAAAAAAGAACAATGCTGCAGCGTGCAAGGCTCTGTGTGGGCCTGCGGGGAGACGGAGGAGGCCCGGCAGAAGCCGCGGCTTGCTCTCCAAGCGCTTGCAGTCTGGTGCGGGGCGGAGGCGGTTCCCGCAGAATCTCCAGAAGGAAGAAAGCGGGTGTCTCTGAGATGAGGAACCAGAGAGACGAAGTACTTTGAGGTCACACAGCAAGGGAAGAAGTGAATGAGAGCTGCAGATTCTATGACATTGACATGAGCTCTTTTAAAACATTTTTTTAATTAAAAAAAATTTTAAGCCGGGCTCGGTGGCTCAGCCCGTCATCCCGCGCCTTTGGGAGGCTGAGGGGAGTGGATGGCCTGAGCCCGCGGGTTCGAGACCCGCCTGGGCAGCGAGACCTCATCCCTACAATAAATCCCAAAATCAGCCGGGCGTGGTCGCGCGCGCCTGTAATTCCGGCCACTCGGAAGGCCGAGGCGGAAGGGTCGCCGGAGCCCAGCGGGTCGAGGCTGCGGTGGCCGGGAGCGGCCACGGCACTCCAGTCTGGGCGACCGAGTGAGACTCCGACTCAAAAAAAAATTTTTTTTATTTTGGCCAGGCACAATGGCTCATGCTTGTAATCCCAATGCTTTGGGAGGCTGAGGCAGGAGGATTGCTTAAGACCAGGAGTTTGAGACCAGCCTGGGCAATGTAGGGAGACCTCGTTTCTAAAAAAAAAGAGACCAAAAAAAAGCCTTGTCTGGCAGTGCACTTGTAGTCTCAGTTACTCGGGAGGCTGGGAGGCTGAGAAAGGATTGCCTAAGCCCAGCAGGTCAAGGCTGTGGTGAGACGTGATTATGAGACACCCCCACTCAAAAAAAAATTTTTTTGTAATAATGATGGGGTCTTGGATCTCACAATATTGCCCAAGGTGGTCTCAAACTCCTGGCCTCATGCAGTCCTCCTGCCTCAGGCTCCCAGAGTGTTGGGATTTTAGTCATGAACCACTGCACCTGGCATGAGCTCTTTAAAAAAAAAAAACCAAAAAAATAAAATTAAAAAACTAAGCAAGGAAGGAGAAAAAAAAAATCACCCCAAATCCCACCACCCAGGGATGACCACCAGTCCCTTCATGGTGGCTATTTTCCAGCTTTCTCTTTCTCTGTGCAAATATCCATGAATCCTGCACTTTCTCTTCAGGAACCTGCTTGTTCTTTACAAAGTGCCTGGGCTATTTAAATGGCTCCCGGAGAGGGGATCCCAGGGGCTGTGGAATTCAACAGAGGCCGCAGCAGGGCAGGGAAGAAGGGCCCTTCCAGGATGCTCCTCTCCCCAAAGGGAGTGTTGGAAGCGTTGGAGACCCTCCCAGCAGGGCCTCAGGAGAGAGGGCAGGCCTGGGATGTGTGGTGGGACTTGAACCAGGAGATACTGAAATGTAGCTGTTTTGGGTCTGAGGGTGTGGGAGGCGCAGGAGGCAGCTGAACCTCGAAAGGGGTGAGCTTCAGGGCTCATCTAAGGACGGAAGGAGCTGGCGGGCCTTGGCTTTGTGGGAGGGAAAGGGTCCCCTCTGGGTAACAAGCGACAGAGGTAACTGAAGGGTACCTTCAGGTAACTGAAGCGACAGAGGCCTGCAGCTTCCCACGGCCCCTCAGCCCATGAGAACGTGGTGTTTTCCAAAGTGTGTCCCCAGAAACACAAATCCCACAAAAGGATTCACCAGAAAAAGTGTTTAAAAAAAACATTTGAAGCCGGGCTCGGTGGCTCAGCCTGTAATCCCACGCCTTTGGGAGGCTGA
>NW_007249969.1:285537-286328 GCF_000164805.1 Carlito syrichta | reverse complement strand
AAGCCCCGGGCCCCGTGGGTGTCCTGTGTCCACACCCTGTTGGCCCCAGCAAGCTGTGAGAGGGCAGAAGTCAGTGATCCCAAGGTCTCCAGCTCCAGCCTCCTATTTCAGTTTCAGGCCAATCAACTCTCACATCAAGAGAATATCCATGGGGTGTGGTGGCCTGGACAGTCAGTCCTATTTGCTGGTTAATTTCACTCATTTATTCAACAGACATTTCTTGAGCTTCTATTATGTGCCAGGCACTGTTCTAGGCGCTGGGGACTTAGGAGTGAATAGCATAAAACTGGGAGAAAGGCTGGGCTCGGTGGCTCAGCCTATAATCCCGTGCTTTGGGAGGCTGAGGTGAGTGGATTGCCTGAGCCCGCGGGTTCGAGACCCGCCTGGGCAACTTGGCGAGACCTCATCTCTACAATAAATCAAAATGAGCCGGGCGTGGTAGCACGCACTGTAGTTCCAGCTACTCGGAAGGCGGAGGCGGAAGGATCGCCGGAGCCCGGTAGGTCGAGGCTGCGGTGGCCGGGAGCAGCCACTGCACTCCAGTCTGGGCGACAGAGTGAGACTCCAACTCAAAAACAAAAACAAAAAAATTTGAGAAATGCGGGCGACAGTCACCGTATCTTAAAGAATCACAAGGCGCAGAAGCTTATCTGGGGCCCTGAGAAAACAGAGAGCAGTTGACCAGGGTTTCCCAAATGTGTCTTCTCAGTTTGCGCACACCATCTGGAATTTCCCACTCGCTCCGGCCCGGTGATGTTAGAGCCACCACAGAGCCATTGAGCTGGGCGGCT
>NW_007249969.1:284994-285441 GCF_000164805.1 Carlito syrichta | reverse complement strand
CCTGTAGTTCCAGCTACTCGGAAGGCTGAGGCAGAAGGATCACCAGAGCCCAGCAGGTTGTGGCTGCGGTGGCTGGGAGCGGCCACTGCATTCCCGTCTGGGTGACCAAGTGAGACTCCAACTCAAAAAAACAAAACAAAACAAAAAAACTGGGAGAAATAGACTATAGATAAATAATGACATCGTGTATGTGTCAGCTAAGGACTATGGACAGAAATAAATAGCGTCGACATAGATCGGGGTGGGGAGGATGAGGGAGGGGTAGCACGTTAGGTAAAGAGGCCTGGGAAGCTTTTCTAAAGAGGGGATGTTTGAGCAGAGGCTGGGAGGTCATGGTAAGAACTCTGGATTTTCTTCAGAGTGAGATGGGAAGCTGCTGGAGGTGATGAGAGCGTGATGTGAGTTGAGGGAGAACGTTTGCTTTCTTTTTTTTTTTTTTTTTTTTTT
>NW_007249969.1:282122-284974 GCF_000164805.1 Carlito syrichta | reverse complement strand
CAGCCTCGACCTGCTGGGCTCCCGCGATCCTTCCACCTCAGCCCTCCGAGTAGCTGGAACTACAGGCGCGTGCTACCATGCCCGGCTCATGTTTTATTTATTGTGGAGATGAGGTCTCGTCCAGTTGCCCAGGCGGGTCTCGAATCTGCGGGCTCAGGCAATCCACTTACCTCAGCCTCCCAAAGGCGCGGGATTACAGGCTGAGCCACCGAGCCTGGCTGAGAACGTTTGCTTTCTAATGGGGTAAACAACTTTCTAATTGGGGAGAGCCCATGCCCTGCCTCTGAACATAACAGGACTTATGAAAAGGAATTGGATTTTCATTTGATGACTGAAGATCTTGCAAGGGCTTGGGGTTGGTCATTCATTCTTTATACCTCCTAAGGACGCCTCGCTCCCACCCACCATGATGGCAAGGAGTTTGAGCTCAGTCATGTTTCAGGAGGCCGGGCTCCTTCCTCTCCCCTGAGACTGAGAACCCAGCAACGCACAGGTTCCTGGGAGGGGAAGGGTCTCTGGTCTCTGATCTGTGATGGATGATGCCAAGATGCTCACGGTCCAAGTCCCCAGGTCTTTTCAGAAGCAAGTGGCTTCCTCTGCACACCAACCAGGGCTTCCAAAATCCTTCCCTTGGTTCCAGAACCACAGCTCTCAAGAACTCAAGCCTCCCTGGTATCTACTTACCATCATCAGCAGGTAAGTGTGGGCAAGGGACAGTCAGTCACCTTTCCTCAGGCTTCTTGTAACCTTTGGTCCATCAGAAAAGCACACCGTCATCTCTAGTGGGGGAGACTGGACTTTGCTGGGGCAGCAGAATAGATTCTAGTGCTATTCTGGGAAATAAACCAGAGTAGGGTACACAACTCTACGTCCTAAGGTGTTTTTGTTTGTTTGTTTATTTGTTTTTTTGAGTCAGGGTCTCGCTCTGTCACCCAGGCTAGAATACAGTAGCACAATCATGGCTCACCACAGTCTTGACCTCCTGGGCTCAGTTGATCCTTCCATCTCAGCCTCTTGAGTACCCTGGGACTACAGGCATGTGCCACCACGCCCAGCTAATTAAAAAAATGGTTTTTTTTTGTAGAGAAGAGGTCTTGCTATGTTGCCCATTAAGTTTTTTTGTTTGTTTATTTTGTTTTGTTTTTTGAGTTGGAGTCTCACTCTTGTCGCCCAGGCTGGAGTACAGTGGCACACTTCCGGCCACCGCAGCCTCGGCCTGCTGGGCTTAGGTGATCCTTCCACCTCAGCCTTCCAAGTAGCTGGAACGACAGACGCACGCCACCACGCCTGGCTAGTTTTTGTGATTTATTGTGGAGACGAGGTCTCACCAAGTTGCCTGGGCTGGTTTTGAACCCGTAGGCTCAGGCAATCCACTCGCCTTGGCCTCCCAAAGTGCTGGGATTACAGGCTGAGCCACCGCATCCAATCAAGTATTTTTTTAAAAGATAACTTGAAACTCTGGGCGATGGGAGTCAGGTCAGGCAGGTTCCGACTGGATCCCACCACCTCACCCAGACCCTCCACTCAGCCTGAGAGGAGGCCCCAGGTCACCTTGCCCAGGAAACAGGAACGCCGCAGTGTCTTGGCGCAGTGGAGGCCTGTCCCCTCCTGCACGCAATGCTCTCTCAGGAAAGGGTACGGTGTCAGCTGGCAGCGCTGCTGCAGTGCTAATGAAGTTTAGGAAGTGCTTAGCTGGAAAGGATACCGATGGGGTAATTGAATTGGTGTCAGACACGTAATGGCTTCGACAGTCCTTTCTCCCTCGTTGGGGAAGAAGAGCCCTTTCCCTCACATCCTTCGTAAGAGCTCAAGGAGAGAAGGCTGCTCGCCCAGCCATACATCAAGCCTGCCTATTGAGCAGGAGTTTTGGGAAATCACACAGAGAAGCACACTTTTTAAGAAGGCTTTGGGGACTGTTAATAGCAGCCTGGGCAGGGCTCAGGAAGAGGCAACGAATGAGTGTTTCCAATGAGAAGCTGCCAGGTGATGAAATATTAAAGCCAATACTCACGCTAGCTCTTCAAGGGATGGGTTTAATGAGTCTGTCAGATAGCTGGACCCTGTGGTCGAATGGACAGTGAGCTCTGGGTTTGACCAAAAATAGTGTCATCCCCATTTCACAGATGTCACGGAGGTTTGCCCCCAAGATCACACAGGCACGATGGGGCAAAACTTGGTTTGAAGTCTAGTATTGAGATTCGAGTGCCAACACGCTCTCTTTCTCTACTTCTTTGATAAAAAAAAAAAAAAAAAAGAAAAACCCAACAAAGAGAGCGGCCTGGTTTTTAAATGGCTGCATAGTGGTTCCCCCTAGTAATGGTATACTAGGGGAGCACCCAGAAAACCCTGCAATTATCTTTTGGAGAGAGGGCACCTTGTAGTACAGGCTTCCCCCACTAGGTAAGTGTTCTAGGAACCCACGGGCAGTGTACTCATCGTGACAGGCTGCACTGGGCTTCAGTGGATTTTGTTTTGGAGATTCTTTCAAGGTGTCCGCCCATTTCATGATGGGTGATTTACCAGCTCACCTGCCCACACTGCACTGGGTATTCAGCAGTTTTTGACCAAAAAACGGCCTGACCTCCGTGCCCCACCCTCCCATTCATCTAATCTCACCTCTAGTGACCTTTTATTTTGTTTCCCTGGATGAAAAAGTCCCCTGAGGAAAAAGTTTTGCCAACGTGAAAGAAGTGAAATAAAAAATGGCAGAAGCTCTAAAAGGCATCGATGAATTCAAAAACTGCTTTGTTTTGTTTTGTTTTTTGAGTTGGAGTCTCACTCTGCCGCCCAGACTGGAGTGCAGTGGCCGCTCCCAGCCACTGCGGCCTCGACCTGCTGGGCTCCTGCTGTCC
>NW_007249969.1:281575-282102 GCF_000164805.1 Carlito syrichta | reverse complement strand
ATAGCAAAACTTCATCTCTACAAAAAAATCAAAAAATTAGTTGGGCACGGTGGCACGCACCTGAAGTTCCAGTTACTCGGAAGGCTGAGGTAGAGGGATCACCTAAGCTCAGGAGGGTGAGGCTGCCGTGAGCTGTGATTATTGCAACCGTGCCACCGCACTCCAGCCTAGGTGACAGAGTGAAACCTCAACTCAAAAACAAAACAGAAAACTTAAAGGAAATCAGAATATATCCATATGTGGTAAAAACACAAATGGATTTACAAAGAAAATTAACTCTTGTCCACCAGACTCCAGTCCAGAGGTGACCACCACTACTGATTCCTCGTGTCTTCCAGCTGTAGAGAAGACACACACAGATGTGTACAAGTTTGTGTGTCTATGCCTGTGTGTTTAAGATGAATGCGTGCTATCCACACTATCTACACCTTGCTTTCTTCACCTGACATTTCTTGGAAGGCTTTAGAAAAACCCAACAAGCCGGGCTCGGTGGCTCAGCCTGTAATCCCGCGCCTTTGGGAGGCTGA
>NW_007249969.1:272655-281555 GCF_000164805.1 Carlito syrichta | reverse complement strand
TTCCATCGTGTATATGTACCACATTTTTTTAATCCAGTGCTCTTTTGATGGACAGCATGGCTGGTTCCAAGAAGAAAGCAACATTTTAAAAGTGAGCAGGTAGTTTTATCAGAGATAGTGTTGGTTAGACTTTCCTCCGTTAAAAAAAAATTGTCCTTGGAAATAAGATCAATATGGATTCCCTATGGTTTCCAGAATACCAAAAAATAAAAGGGAAGGATTGGGAGGAAGGAGAGAAAAAAAAGGAGGAAGAAAGAGAAGCAGGATTTGAGCAAAAATGGAGAAAATCCAGCTAAGCTTGGTGACTCACACTTATAATCCCAGCACTTTGGGAGGTGAAGGCGAGAGGATTGCCTAAACCCAGGGGTTTGAGACTAGCCTGGGCAACTTGATGAGACCTTGTCTCTACAATAAAACAAAAAATTAGCTGGGTGTGGTGATGCATGCCTGTGGTTCCAGCATCTTGGAAGACTGAGGCGGAAGAATCGCCTGAGCCCAGAAGGTTGAGGCTGTGGTGGCCATGAGCGTGCCACTGCACTCCAGCCTGGGTGACCGAGTGAGATGCCAACTCAAAAAATGAAATAAATGGAGAAAATCCCCTAGTCAGTTCTTGTTTTCCTCCTCTCTCCTCCAGTTCCATAGTTAGCACGAGAAGGGATTCTAGGCCCTATTTTGGCTTCTCTCTCATATTCCCAGATCTGTGCCTGTTCCTCAAGTGTTTAAATTAGGGAGGGAAGCCATGAGTTAATACAATCAACTCCCCACCACCTCTGGAATTTTCCCTGTGGAAATAGGACACAACAAAATCAGACAATGCAAACACTTACTCCAGAGCAGCCAGGGATGCCTTTGTGCTGGTGAACCAGAATAAAGTTTAACTAAATGCACTGGGGAGCTACTTAAGCAAAGTAGAAATGGCTAGGATTTTCCCCTTTTAGATAGAGCATTAGCAAGATCTTTTGAGTCTCAGCAAATCTAGTGACTCACAAAGGATCATTTTCATTCTGGTGTAATGAGATCACAGTTGAAGTAAATTAATAAAGATTAAAGTTAATGAAAAAGGTGCCTGGGTATTTTGTTTTCTTTAAAAAATGTCCTTTTTTTTGCCCATTGGTAGTGAAAATGTTTAAACGTTTTAGACATACAGATCTCTGGATCAGTTGAAAGGCAGTAGATAAAAACACTAGTAAGTGCCTAAGTTTAGCTGTTTTGTAAAGATGGTCTTTGTTTAAAAGAGACGGTTTAGAGGACACCAACTGGAGCTATTGCAGTAATCTACCAGAAATGATTATAGCTGGATTGAAACAATAACCAAGTAGAAGAGGAGACGGATAGGAGAGAGGCTGAGGAGGTACAAGCAAAAGGACTTGGAGAGCAAGATCTGGTGACAAATGTAAAGGGAAAACCAAAGAAGGCTCCAGATCTCCAGGTTACACGGAGTGTAACAGACAAAGGAGGGGTGCGTGTCATCACGCAGTCAGTCAACACACCCTGAGAAAAATGGCTGTGTGATTTCGGACAACTCACCCACTCTCACTGTCTGTCTTCACAACTTCAAAATGAAGCTAAAACAACCTTGTCTCCGGATGATTTCAAGAATCCGTTAACATCATCGTGTTTTTTGTTTTTGTTTTTTTTGAGTTGGAGTCTCACTCTGTCGCCCGGACTGGAGTGCAGTGGCCGCTCCCAGCCACTGCGGCCTCGACCTGCTGGGCTCAGGCAATGCTTCCGCCTCAGTCTTCCAAGTAGCTGGAACTACAGGCACATGCCACCATGCTTGGCTAATTTTTTGATGTATTATAGAGGTGAGATCTCGCCAAGTTGCCCAGGCTGGTCTTGAACCTGTGGTCTCAGGCAATCCTCTCACCTTGGTCTCTCCAAGTGCTGGGGTTATAGGCATGAACCACCACACCCAGCCAATACACAATTTTCAATAAATAAATAATGGTATTCTTGGGCCCCTTTTCATATAGGTTTAACTAGTCCAGTCCTTATCGACATTCAGGCCTTTCTAGATTCTTGTCAACCAGTAACCACCATGTTACAATGGGCATCTTCAGGCACATGTCCCTGCACAAGTATATGAGCAATATTGTGTTTTTGATGACAAGAGCAAGAGGATGCCTGGGAAAGTTGGGGTCACTTGCCAAGTCACTGACTCAGAGATTTCACTTGTAGCATTACCAGCGCATTGGGAATGGCATTAAGGAGGCTGTGTGGACTCTTGGCTTTGGGAAATCCCACTGTATGGCCCTCCAGGACTGTAACAGACTTTGGAATCCCAGCAGCATTTCTGAATACATGTTGCGGACGGCAGCTTCCTCCCCACGGCGGCCATCTTATCCCAGCACCCTTAGGGTAGCCAGGAACTGGAGAGGTTCGTCTGTCCAGCCTGCTGCATGGGCGCGGGGAACCATCATGCCTGGGGTCACTGAGGGAGCCATGGACTGCAGTCCAGAGAGAGTTTGCCCAAGGTCACACAGATGGTGGGAGGGACAGTGAGGTCTTCTGTCTCCTCATGCATTTCTCCTTTCATCGCCCCGTTGTGGGTCTGCAAAGAGAGGTTTACCTGTCCCAGCTTGGTGACTAAGGCATCTGGACCCAGGGCAGGCGGGGCAGGCCCTACTGGGCGATGCTGGCCCTGTGGGGGGCAGGGAGCAGACAGTGTCCTTGCCACCACCTTTTGCCTTTCCCTTACTAAGGCAAAGCTGGCTTTTTTGGTCTGTCTTATGAGGTTGATGGTTCTTTTTGAGTTGGAGTCTCACTCTGCTGCCCAGGCTGGAGTACAGTGACACGCTCATGGCCACTGCAGCCTCGATCTACTGGGCTCAGGCGATCCTTCCACCTCAGCCTTCCAAGTAGCTGGAACTTCAGGTGCGCGCCACCACACCTGGCTAATTTTGTGATTTATTGTAGAGACGAGGTCTTGCCAAGTTGCCCAGGCTGGTCTTGAACCTTTGGGCTCAGACAATCCTCATACCTCAGCCTCCCAAAGTGCTGGGATTACAGGCAAGAGCCACTGCCCCCGGCCTGGTTGATGTTTCTTATATAAACTGCTGCTATTTTTGTAATAGTCAGGATCGTCTGCGGTGGTAACCAACAAACCTGGAATTACACGGGCTTAATACCATGATTCAGTTTTCACTTCCTCATGTACACCCAGACTCAGGCCACTCCCCATCAGCTGTCCTCCCACCTCAATGACCCAATCTGCTTTGGGAGGCCAACGGGTGGCCTCCAAAATGACCCTGGGGGAGCGGCACAGTGCTGGGGTGCAGGGGGATCACAGACTGATACTTTATGTCTTGCCAGGTCATTTCTAGCCCACTGACCAGAATTAGCCACGTGGCCACACCTTACTGCAAGGGCCTGGAAAGGGAGGAGGGGTCCCTGGATAATCCCAAGCAGTGTGCATCTCTGCCAAGTGCTGTCCAGGCTGGTGGGGTCGGCAAGTATGAGCTGCATTAAGCAAGGGAAGGACCATAGGTCTGCGGGGATCGTTGTTTATTTATTTATTTATTTATTTTAAATTTTTTTGAGTTGGAGTCTCACTCTGTCACCCAGACTGGAGTGCAGCGGCCGCTCCTGGTCACCGCAGCCTCGACCTGCTGGGCTCTGGCGATCCTTCCGCCTCAGCCTTCCGAGTAGCTGGAACTACAGGTGCGCGCTACCACGCCCGGCTAACTTTTTTTGATTTATTGTAGAGATGAGGTCTGGCCAAGTTGCCCAAGCAGGTCTCGAACCCTCGAGCTCAGGCAATCCACTCACCTCAGCCTCCCAAAGCTCTGGGATCACAGGCTGAGCCACCGAGTCCGGCTGGGGACCGTTGTTAATAGATTTGGGGACCAATATTAGCTTTCAGGTGCTGCTCAACTGCTAATTCATCTGCAGAGGACTTTTCCTCAACCATCTCACTATAAAACAAAACACATAGACACAGAAAACTCCGCATAACACACGTAGAGCTTATGCTTAGTAAATTCTTATAGGCAAACACTCTTGAAATTGCCTCCTAAGGCAAGAAATCGAATTTAACAGCAGAGTTAATTGTTTTAGCTTTTGGACTCAACATTGTATTTTGCCATAGCATTTCTAAATAACTTTGGAAAAGTGAAGTTTTACATTTCAGAGGACTGATGCTCCCCTTTTATAAACAGACAGCTGTCTAATCTTGACACTGAACTTCTCTCTCTGTGTGTGTGTGTGTGTGTGTGTGTGTGTGTGTGTGTGTGTGTGTGTGTGTCTGTGTGTGTTTTGGTTTGTTTTGAGTTGGGGGTCTCACTCTGTTGCCCAGGCTGGAGTGCAATAGCATGATCATGGCTCACCACAGTCTCAGCCTCCTGGGTTCGGGAGATCCTTCTGGCTCAGCCTCCTGAGTAGCTGAGACTACAGACTCATGCCACCATACCTGACTAATTTTTGAAAAAAAAAAATCAGTAGAGACAAGGTCTCACTGTGTTGCCTAGGGTGGTCTCCAACTCCTGAGCTCAAGCAAGCCTCCCGGCTTGGCCTTCCAAAGGGCTGGGATTACAGGCAAAAGCCAGAGCGCCTGGCCACTGGTGAATTTGTAATCTGCCTGTGACCGAGGGAGTGAGGATATCCTTCCCTCTCCAAATGAATGTGGAGGCAGAACGTGGGGTGTTTAGAACTGGCCAGCGAGCAGCCTGGAGAAGCTGCTGTGAGCCTCCCCCCTTGTGCCCTAATTGAAGACTTGGTCCCTGGGCCAGCCTGTTCCTTATGGCCCTGGGGCTCCGATGGAATGCAGAGTCTACCCTGAGAGGCCACCACACCCACCGTGTGGTCCCTCCTCCAGGCCAAACTGCAGCCTGGAGGTCAGCCTGACCCTCGGGACTCCCGGCTCCGGGCAGAAGCCACATCATCCCTGCCAAGGTATGTGTCATCCTTGAAGCAGCACACGATGTTTTGGTAACTTGCAAAGGCTGAATCCTAGAAAGGCCGCGTGTCCCTGGCCGCTGGCTGCCCAGGCTTGGCGATGCTCGCCTGCTCGGGGAGCCTGATGCACCTGCTGGGAGACAGCACGGGGCAGGGCCCTCTTCCTGGCTCTGCCGACACATATTTCTAGGCTCAAGTCAGACTTGGGAAAGCATGGCTTTCACCTGGCTGCACATCCGCGTCCCTCTGCACCCATGGAGGAGCTGACCCAGTTTTTGGTAGAAAAATGAGATCTTCACTAGTCAGATGAGAGGAGAGAAAGCAAATGTCACGCTGCCCTAATTTAGCCCAGACATGACCCTCCTTCTCAGGAAGGGACGAGGAACCTGGGCCTTCTCACTCTCCCCTTTCAGAGCGTTTGGAACAAACTCCCAAAATACCAGAGGCTGAGTGCAAGTCTCCCTGGTTGTCATCAAGAGGGAGATGAATCATGCAAAACACGCGATGTCTCTGGTCCCAAAATACTGCACATATACTTACATTTAGAGTCATTTCGCATGTGCTAGGTATTTTTTAAAAAATTCTTTTCTGTCTCTCTCTCACTCTCTCTCTCTCTCTCTCTCTCTAAACCAAAAACACCAGCTGTAAAACCCACTGCTTCCTTCCCTGCCAAGTCTGCAGTAGCAAGAGGCGGCGGCAGACAGCAGGGCCCCGGTGCTCTGAGTCAGGCCTTCCCTCTCGGTGGCTTGCTGCCTGCAAAACAAACCGAAAAGCTGGTGAATGGCACTTAGGGACCAGCAAGCATGCAGGGAGGCCTGAGGTGCAGAGGTGCATACTCTGTTCAGAATGAAAGGCCACTATGTAAATATCTGGGCCCTGGTCGGGGCGAGGCATTTTCGAAGTGTCTTCTCTGCTTGTCGCATCAAGTTGGTGAGAAAGCAAAGACGTTCCTTCAAAAACATCACACCAGCCACACCACAACTTCCTGGCCCCAGAGGGTCGACTCAGAAGGGACCAGAGCTCCCAGGCCTGTGTTCTGACCTTTTTCCTTTGCTGCACGTTGCACAGGATGGTTTTGTGACAGCCTCCAATGTCAGCTTTTAGGGTTGGGCAGACAGGATCGATTTTCTCTTTTTTTTGGCAGGGAAAAGGCTTTTTTGGAAGACACTCAAAAGGCAACCATAGTTACTGATGGAGCATGGCAAGCATGAGACAGAGGTAGTTATTACCCGGGCTTGACAAAAGACGAAAAACGTGGGATGGATTTTGCATCAAGCCACAAGTATGAATTCCCAGGACTCTGAGATGAGTCAGGAGCAGCACACCTGATACCCCCTCCTAGCACCCCCCACCTCCTGGGTTCCTGGGAAGTCTCACACCAGCATGAAACCTGGCAACAGCCCTTGGACCAAAGACAAGACTGTGAGCCAAAATCCAGGCAGAATTTCCACTAACCACATTGTCCATGGGGATGCGTTGAGGACATTCTTGGATTTCGCACCATTCATGGTGCCCTCTCTGAGCCAGAACAGGACAGAAGGTCCCAGGAAGGAAGGAAATGGTTTTGTTTTACTCAGTCTCTGTTGGTGCTGGTTCTCCACATGAGCAGGCACGGTCTTCTAGGTCAGACAGAGCCTAGTTTCATTCTCCTTTTCCACTTTTCTCTAAAGCAACAAGGATGGCAATTCCAAGCATGCAGCAGAAATAGATATAGAGATATACACAGAGGGTACCAAACACATGCACACATTTTAAGACGGGAAAAACTGTATTAAAACAGCACTTTGGGAGGCAGAGGTGAGAGGAATACCTGAGCACAGGGATTTGAGACCAGTCTGAGCAACACGGTGAGACCTTGTCTCTACAATAAAGAAATAAATCAGACGGGCATGGTGGCACATGCCTGTGGTTCCAGCTACTTGAAAGACTGAGGCGGAAGGATCACCTGAGTCCAGCAGGTCGAGGCTGCAGTGGCCGTGAGCCTGCCACTGCATTCCAGTCTGGGCGACAGAGTGAGACTCTGATACACAAACACACACACACACAATTGCAATACTCAATAGGATGAATACAAGTCATCTTTGACTTCTGCAGTTACAAAAGGTGCTCACAGTGTTACCATCAGCATCCAGACACTTCTGATAACAGAGAACATCTCTTAAAATGTGTATACATTTTTTGGCACTTCTGGAGGAGAGAGAGAGAGAGCGCACACGAGGGAGAGTACACACACAGGAGCTGAAGACATGCATCATCTTCTTCAGATGTTTACTTGCTGGAGGAAATGCCATCACAGTGGTAGAAAGGGGAGGGTGCTGAGTGGCTGCGCAAAAGAAGGTCTGTAAACTACATTCACTTCTCCAGCTTACTCAGAGATCTCAGAAGACAAGCAGAAGATCCAGCTATGGGGGTTGGCTCAAAAACATCCCAGATAATGCTCACCAGGCATGAACATCGGAACTAGGCAGGCTCAGATCCACAGGCGGAAGCTGCCAGCACCCAAGTGGGAGGCCCCAGACGTGGCATTTATCTTGTCAGATGGCCAAGGCCAAGCCTGGATAGAGGACTCTCCATGCAATGGAAAAATACCAACAAGGGCCGGGCGCAATAGCTCATGCCCATAATCCCAGTACTTTGGGAGGCCGAGGCTGGAGAATCGCTTGAGCCCAGGAGTTTGAGGCCAGCCTGGGCAACATAGTGAGATCCTGTCTCTACAAAAAATACGAAAATTATTCTGGGGAGGTGGTGCACGTCTGTAGTCCCATCTACTTGGGAGGCTAAGGTGGACGGATCGCTTGAGCCCAGAGGTTGAGCCTGTGGTGGTGAGCATGGATCATGCCACTGCAGTTCAACCTGGGTGACACAGTGAGACTCTGTCAAGACAAAAAACCCCACAAAACCAAATAAACAACAACAACAACAAGAAGCCAAAGAAAAAGCTGGGTGTGGTGGCTCATACCTGTAATCCCAGCACTTTGGGAGGCCGAAGCGAGAGGATTGCCTGAGCCCAGGGGTTTGAGACCAGCCTGGGCAACTTGGCAAGATCTCGTCTCTACAATAAGTAAACAAATCAGCCAGGTGTGGTGGCACATTCCTGTGGCTCCAGCTACTTGGAAGGCTGAGGCGGAAGGATTGCCTGAGCCCAGCAGGTTGAGGCTACGGTGGCCGTGAGCGGCCACTGCACTCCAGCCTTGACGACAGAGTGAGATTCCAACGCAAAGAAAAAAAATGCTGAGTGTTGTGACTCACACCTGTATTCCCAGTTCTTTGGTTGGGAGGTCCATGGGAGAGGATTGTCTGAGGCCAAGGGTTCGAGACCAGCCTGGGCAACTTGGCGAGACTTCGTTTTTACAATAAATCAAAAAATTAGTAGCCAGGCGTGGTGGCGCACGCCTGTAGTTCCAGCTGCTTGAAAGGCTGAAGCAGAAGGATCACCTAAGTCCAGCAGGTTGATGTTGCAGTGGCCATGAGCTTGCCAGTGCACTCCAGCCTGGGTGACACAGTGAGACTCCAACTCAAAAAAATATATATATATACAGGGATCCTAAGAACAAACACTGTGTGCAATCTTCCTCTTATTGGTTCACAGACTGTTTGGCAGTCAGTTCTGCCCTTATTCTTAAATGCAGCTTGGACTCTGGCCTTCTATCTTTGGTTACTTTGTATTTGTATTACCTTCTTATTTTAGACAGCTCCCTTTGTATCTCTTATCTCAGACTGTTTTGTCCTTCTAAGGCCAGTTCCACTGTAGCCATATCTTCTTGCATCTTGGCGAGGACATAAAGCAGCAGCTACTGAAGATGAGCACCTGCTTCTTGCAGAGCAGTGATGTTCAGAGACACATGCTGCCTCTGGGTCTTGAGGACAGTTTCTCCCTTCAGGCCCTACTGTCTTTTCTCTTCCTTCCTTTCTCCCTCACTCCCTCCCTCCCTCCTTCTCTCCCCTTCCTTCTTTTTTTTTTGAGTTGGAGTCTCACTCTGTTGCCCAGACTGGAGTGCAGTGGCTGC
>NW_007249969.1:270161-272610 GCF_000164805.1 Carlito syrichta | reverse complement strand
CGGGTCTCGAACCCGCGGGCTCAGGCAATCCACTCACCTCAGCCTCCCAAAGGCGCGGGATTACAGGCTGAGCCACCGAGCCTGACTCCTTTCCTTCTTTCTTTGTTTCTTTCTTCCTTGTCAGCGTCTCACTGTGTCACCCAGGCTGGAATGCAGTGGCATGCTCCTAACCACCACAGCCTCGACCTGCTGGGCTCAGGTGATCCTTCCACCTCAGCCTCCTAAGTAGCTGGAACACAGGCATGTGCCACTATGCCTGGTTGACGAGGTCTCGCCAAGTTGCCCAGGCTGGTCTTGAACCCTTGGGCTCAGGCGGTCCTCTCACCTCTGCCTCCCAAAGTGCTGGTATTACAGGTGTGAGTCACTGCACCTGGACCCTGTATACTCTTATAAGTTACTGAAGACCCCAAAAGAGCTGCAATTTAAGTTGGTGATAGCTATTCATATGACTCCACTACAAAAACAAACATTTAAAAAATATTTGGCCGGGCTTGGTGCCTCAGCCTGTAATCCCAGCTCTTTGGGAGGCTGAGGCAAAGGGTTGCCCAAGACCTTAGGTTTGAGACCAGTCCAGGCAACTCGGCGAGACCTCATCTCTACAATAAATCAAAAATTAGTCGGGCGTGGTAGAGTGCACCTGTAGTTCTGGCTACTTGGAAGGTTGAGGTGGGAGGATCGCTGGAGCCCAACAGGTCAACTCTGGGGTGGCTGTGAGTGTGCCACTGCACTCCCTACTGGGCGACAGAGTAAGACTCCAACTCAAAAATATATATATTTATTAAAAATACATTAGAGCCGGGCTTGGTGGCTCAGCCTGTAATCCCGTGCTTTTGGGAGGCTGAGGTGAGTGGATGGCCTGAGCCCGCGGGTTTGAGACCCGCCTGGGCAGCGAGACCTCACCTCTACAATAAATCAAAAAATCAGCTGGGCGTGGCAGCGCATGCCTGTAATTCCAGCTACTCAGAAGGCTGAGGCGGAAGGATCGCCGGAGCCCAGCAGGTGGAGGCTGCGGTGGCCAGGAGTGGCCACTGCACTCCAGTCTGGGTGACAGAGTGAGACTCCAACTCAAAAATAAATAAATAAATAAATAAATAAAAATACATTAGAATATAGTAAACCCTTTGTGTGTTAACATGAATAACATTTTAAATTAAGAATACCTAAACTTTGCAAATAAAAAACATTTTAATGGCTGGGCATGGTGGCTTATACCTGTAATCCCAGCACTTTTGGAGGCTGAGGCAGGAGGATTGCTTGAGCCCAGGAGTTTTGAGAACAGCTGGGGCAACATAGCAAAACCTCGTCTCGATGAAAAATAAAAAAAAATTAGCCAGCTGTGGTGGTGCACGCCTGTAGTCCCAACTACTCAGGATGCTGCGGCAGAAGGATCACTTGGGCCCAGGAGGTTGAGGCTGCAGTGAGTTGTGATTGTCAAGATTGTGCCACTGCACTCCAGTGTGGGTGACAGAGGAAAATTAGTTAGAAGAGAATCGCTGGCTTCTATTTCTCAAATCTAGATTCTTATATTTAAATTTGATGTGTTGTTTTGTGTAAGTATATGAAGACAATCTAACCTCAGATATATTGCTGGAAAAGAAAGATAATTTTAACAGATTTTTGAATTTCATGTGGAGTCTTCTTTGATACTATGCCAAAACTCATGAGTGATAGTTTTTCTTTTGAGTTGGGATCTCACTCTGTTGCCCAGGCTGGAGTGCAGTGGTACAATCACTGCTCACTGCAGCCTTGACTTCTTGGGCACAGGCGATCCTTCCGCCTCACTCAGACTCCTGAGGAGCTGGGACTGCAGGCAGTACCACACTTGGGTACATTTTTTTTCCTTTTTTTGGATTTCTGTGAAGATGAAGTCTTGCTATGTTGCCTAGGCTGGTCTCGAGCTCTTGGACTCCAGCAATCCTCTTGCCTCAGCCTCTCAAAGTGCTGGGATTACAGTCAAGAGGCTTCATGCCTGGCCAACCGTTTCTTTCTTTCTTTTTGAGTTGGAGTCTCACTTTGTTGCCCAGGCTAGAGGGCAGTGGCATGCTCCTGGCCACCGCAGCCTCAACCTGCTGGGCTCAGGTGATCCTCCCGCCTAAGTCTTCCAAGTAGTTGGAACTACAGGCATGCACCACCACACCCGGATAATTTTTTTTGTGTGTGATTTATTGTAGAGATTAGGTCTCGCCAAGTTGCCCAGGCTGGTCTCGAACGTGTGGGCTCAGGCAATCCTCCCATCTTGACCTCCCAAGGTGCTGGGATTATAAGTGTGAGCCACCGCACCTGGCCCTGCCAATTGTTTCTTAAAGGTTGGATGAAACGTGGACCTGAAACCATCTCACTTTGCTACATCAAAATTCATCACGGGTCTTTCACTTTGAAGGGATTTCTCCCGTGCATGCACCGATCATTTGGAAAATATTGGCTCGCTGAATTATCTAGATCTCCTAGA
>NW_007249969.1:264983-270004 GCF_000164805.1 Carlito syrichta | reverse complement strand
AGATCTGGATAATTCATCGAGCCAATATTTTCATTTTCATTATGCAATATATTGTTAAAAATCACATTCCTTAATATCACCACCAACTTCATAATAAAAATCTATTGGTAAACTGTCAAGACAACAGTAACAGATACATGTTTCTCAGAATTCAAATTTTTACTTGAATGCTCACATTTTGTCACTGACAACAAATACTGTCAGCTGTCTTTCTTGAAGTAATAGGTTCATCTGCTCATTTTGGGAGAAAATATCTTTCAAATACCCCTGCCTGAATAACTATCATGACATAACTATCATGACAGTTCGTTGGCCAGTCTTTCAAGTAAAAGTGTTGTTCCAGGCCGGGTGAGGTGACTCAAGCCTGTAACCCCAGCACTTTGGGAGGCCAAGGCAAGAGGATTGCCTGAGCCTGGGGGGTTGAGACCAACCTGGGCAACTTGGTGAGACCTCGTCTCTACAATAAATCAAAAAATTAGCTGGGCGTGGTGGTGTACGCTTGTAGTTCTAGCTACTTGGAGGGCTAAGGTAGAAGGATCGCCTGAGTCCAGCAGGTCAAGGCTGTAGTGGAAGTGAGTGTGCCACTGCACTCCGGCCCGGGCAACAGAGTGAGACTCTGACTCAAAAAAAAAAAAAAAAAAAAGTGATGTTCCACGACAAAAGCAGCTACTACTGCTTGCAACGCAAAACAGCCATCCAAAGACTTACTTCAAAATAACATACATAAAGCAACAGAAGTGCTTTATGCATATATTCCATTTTGTCACATAAAAGGATGTGAATTCAAGGGCAATAAGTAGTAAAAGTAATTATATATATGTATGCAGAGGACTCCCCAAACTGGAATTCATTTATAAAAAACTGAGTATTTATTCTTACATGTTTAAACTTTAGCCATCTACAAAATACTCTCTGTTTGATGCAATACACCCATTATGATGCTTTTTCCATTGCTCAAAAGTTTTTGAATGTGTCAATTTTGATGCCTGTTAATGCTTCTGCTGTTTTTTGTTTTTGTTTCACCTCTTCCAAATCGGCAAAATGTTTTCCTTTGAGGACTGTTTTCATCAGGGAAACAAAAAATAAAAGTTGCTTGGGGTGAGATTGGGTGAACAGGAAGAGGAGGGATGGGGGTCACGCCAATTTTTGTCAAAAACTGCTGAACACTTGGTGTGGTGTGGGCAGGGGAACGTTTTGTTGTGGGTGTGTGTGTGTGTGTGTGTGTGTGTGTGTGTATACAGAAGGTGACAAAAATGTATACACATCTTAAGAAAGGAAAAAAATGGTATTAAAATTGTTGTCCTCTGCCAGGCGTGGTGGCTCACGCCTATAATCCCAGCACTTTGGGAGGCCGGGGTGAGAGAATTTCTTAAACCCAGGGGTTCAAGACCCACCTGGGCAACTTGGTAAGACCTCATCTCTACAATAAATCAAAGAAAAATTAGCTAGGTGTGGTGGCACATGCCTGTAGTTCCAGCTACTTGGGGGGCTGAGGAGGAAAGATCGCCTGAGCCCAGCAGGTCGAGGATGTGGTGGCCCTGAGCAGCGAGCCACTGCACTCCAGCCTGGGCGACAGAGTGAGATGCTGACTCAAAAATAAATAAATAAACAAAATAAAATTGTGATACTCAATATATACCAATAACAAGAGATTAATGCTGTCTTTTGAGCAAACATCACACTATACATTGCTACTGTAATTCAATTCAACTTTGAAAAAGTAATACATAGATACTATTGCTTAAAATGTGTATACATTTTTTTTGGCACCCCCCAGTATATACAATATGTTTTTTTTGAGTCAGAGTCTCACTCTGTCATCCAGACTGGAGCGCAGTGGCATGATCGTGGCTTACCACAGCCTCAACCTCTTGGACTCAGGTGATTCTTACACCTCAGCTTCAGGATTAGCTGGAACTATAGGTGTGTGCCACCACACCCAGCTACTTTTTTGACTAAAAATAACAATATTGATTGCTTCATCAAACACATTTTATTTATTTATTTATTTATTTGAGTTGACATCTCACTCTGTCGTCCAGGCTGGAGTGCAGGGGTAGGCTCACAGCCACCGCAGCCTCAACCTGCTAGGCTCCGGCGATACTTCCACCTCAGCCTTCTAAGTAGTTGGAACTACAGGTGCACACCACCATGCCCAGCTAATTTTTGATTTATTGTAGAGAGGAGATCTCGCCAAGTTGCCTGGTGGGTCTCAAACCTGTGGGCTCAGGCAATCCTCTTGCCTCAGGCTTCCAAAGTGCTGGGATTACAGACTTGAGCCAAAGTGCCCAGCCTTCAGGCACATTTTTTTTTTTTGGGTTAGAGTCTCATTCCACTGCCCAGGTTGGAGTGCAGTGGTATGATCACAGTCACCACACTGTTGACCTGCTGGGCTCAGGCAATCCATCTGCCTCAGCCTTCCAAGTAGCTGGAACTACAGGCGCACACTATCACGTCCGGCTAATTTTTATTTATTTATTTATTGTAGAGACTAGTTCTTGTCAAATTGCCTGGGCTGGTCTCGAACCCACGGGCACACCTCCCACAGTGCTGGGATTACAGGCTGAGCCACCGAGTCCAGCCTTCAAGCACATTTTAAGTGAAACTGGCATCTTCTTTTAAGAGCACGCGTGGTGGTGAAATACCCAAGGACTAGATTAGCATGATTTAGTAGCCCTGCCTTCCTTAACTCGTGCTATAGCACTGGCCACTGTTTTACCCTTCATTGCTTTTGGACCTTCAGTGCAAATGTCAACACAATGGAAAAAGAAAGAATGCCCTTATTAAAGATAATTTTTATTTCAGAGACCCTCAAGGGTCCGTCTGCAGACCACTCTTTGAGAAAAACCTGTATAACAAATAATAATAATACCTTTAAAGAGAACCAAGTTAAGAAACTATCCAGGGTGCCAGTCAATAAAGGCGAGATGAACATGACGAGGGAATATAAAAGATAAGAAAGACTGGAGAACCAACCTATGAAACATCCCGGAGGAAGAAACTCGAACTGTAAGGAGCAGAAGCAATCCTTGAAGATATACTAGAAGAAAATTCTGCTGAGTTTAAAATCTGACTCTACAAACTGAAAAAGCTCACTGAGTTTCAGGAAAAAATAATACCACATACAAGAAAAAGCCTTTAGTTAACAAGGCTCAGGTTTAAAAATGATTACTGATGAACAAAAATTGGGTAAGACTCCGACTGGTCTTTTTCACAACAGTAAAAGCCAGGAAAAAAAATGTCATATACACAGAACTTTCAGGGGAGAAGGTTGTTGGCCATGTACTCTGCCAAGTTGTTGAACACGTGTATATGCAACAAGAAGACATTCTGGGTTATGCAAAAACTCAGAAAATAAAAGTTGTTTTTATAGTCTTCCTGGGAAAACCATCTGAGACTTACTCCAAGGAACCAAGAACTTTACAGTGGGAATGTTGTGGTACAGGATGGGTGGTAAGCCCTGAAACTCATTAAACATAAAAGGATAAGCAACTGTTATGAATATGGCTACAAAACTTGAATGCAAACACTTTTTTTTGAATTGGAGTCTCATTGTGTCATCCAGTGTTGCTGGAGTACATTGGCACCACAGCCTTGACCTCAGGGCTCAGGCGATCCTTCTGTCTCAGTCTCCCAAGTAGCTGCAACTACAAGCATATGCCACCATGCCCAGTTATTATTTTGATTTTTGTAGAGAGAAGATCTTGCTATGTTGCCCAGGCTGGTCTCAAACTCCTGGGCTCAAGCAATCCTCCCGCCTTGGCCTTGCAAAGTGCTGGGATTGAAGGTGTGAGCCACCATGCCCGGGCGAAGATTAATTGGAAAAGTAATATGTATGCAAATGAATGGTTATCTCCTCATGGGGGAATTTCAGATGTTTACTTCTGCATTATTTGGTATTCTTTAACAATATTTAGAACAAGAACAAGCTATATTTACTTTGGAAGAAAAAATGTTTTGCTGGGAAAAAGTTTGTCTCCCCTGGTGAACTCACAGGCTGTACTTTATTGGATGAGTAGAACAGTATAACCCATCCATTGTCCTTTTCCTTCTCCCATGGTTGCCAGAAAACGAGGTGACCAGCCATACTGCAGTGCTAGCCTTTAAATTTTCTTGTATTCTCTCCTCCCTTTCATTTGTTAGACAGGTTTTGGATCTGAGAGCTCAAGGGTAGAAATCACTTTAGAAATCACCTAATTCAGAGGTCCCCGAGCCCCAGGTCATAAACCAGTACTGGTCTGTGGTCTGTTAGGAACCGGGCCGCACAGCAGGAGGTGGGTGGCAGGCAGTGAGCAAAGCTCCATCTTTATTTACAGCCACTCCCCATTGCTTGCATTACTGCCTGAGCTCCACCTTCTGTTGGATCAGTGGTGGCATTAGATTCCTATAATATAAACATACTATAAATATATTATAAATATAACATAAATATAATATAAACATATTACAAATTATAATCTATTCCCATAGAAATCTAATGTGCATGTGAGGGGTCTAGGTTGTGCGCTCCTTGAGAGAATCTGATGCCTGATGACCAGAAGTGGAACTGAGGCGGGCGGTGATGCTAGCACTGTCTCCCATCACCCCCGATGGGACCACCTAGTTGCAGGAAACACAAGCCCAGGGCTCCCACTGATTCTGCATTATAGTGAGCTGTATAATTATTTCATTACATATTACAATATAATAATGATAGAAATAAAGTGCACAATAAATGTGATGCACCTGAATCATCCCCAAACCATCTCCCCCACCCTGGTCCGTGGAAAAATTGTGTCCCATGAAACTGGTCCTTGATGCCAAAAAGGTTGAGGCCCACTGACCTAGTTCAACACATCAATAGGATACATATAGTAAAGAATTAAGGTAGATTAAAAAAAAGATCACTATATTTTATTCTGTTATTAGACACAAGATTTAAAATCCATCAAATTACCAGCAACATTCTTCTCAGACCTAGAAAAAACAACACAGGAATTCGTATGGAAACACAAACGACCAAGAATAGCCAGAACAATCCT
>NW_007249969.1:223843-264931 GCF_000164805.1 Carlito syrichta | reverse complement strand
CCTCCACCACCTACCACTGGGGAGAGGAGAACCTATTCAGTAAATGGTGCTCGGAAAACTGGCTGACCACATGCAGAAGACTGAAACAGGACCCCCATCTATCCCCATACACAAACATTAACTCCAAATGGATCAGAAATCTAAATGTAAAACCTCAAATATAAGAACCTTAGAAAATGAAGGACAAACCCTCATGGAAATTGGAACTGGCAGCCAATTCCTAAACAAAACCCGAAACCCACAGGCCATAAGAGTTAAGATAGACAAGTGGGACTTCGTTTAACTGACAAGCTTCTGGCAAAGCCAAAGAAAACATCAAGAGAGCAGGGAGACAGCCTACAGACTGGGAAAAAGTATTTGCCAACTCCAGGTCTGACAAAGGCTTAACATCTTGGATCTACAAGGAACTCAAACATGCTGAAAAGAAAAAAACCAAACAACCCCATTATAAAATGGGCAAAAGTATGAACAGACACTCCACAAAGGAAGACATCTGAGCAGCCAACAGACACATGAAAAATGTTCAACTTCACTAATCATCAGGGAGATGCAAATCAAAACCACACTGAGATACCACCTAACTCCAGTCAGAATGGCAATTATCAACAACTCAAAAAATAACAGCTGCAGGAGAGGGTGTGGCGAAAAGGGAACACTTCTATACTGTTGGTGGGAGTGTAAACTAGTGCAACCTCTGTGGAAAGCAGTGTGGCAATTCCTAAAAGCTCTAAATATCAACCTCCCATATGACCCTGTAATCCCCCTACTGGGAATATACCCTGAAGAACTCAAATCGCTCAATCAAAAAGATACCTGCACACGAATGTTTATCACAGCATTGTTCACAATAGCAAGAACCTGAAACCAACCATACTGTCCATCAAAAGAGGACTGGATTGAAAAAATGTGGTACATATACACGATGGAATACTATGCAACCATAAAAAAGAACAAAATCATGAATTTTGCAGCAACCTGGACAGAACTAGAGTCAATAATACTGAGTGGCCTCTCACAGAAACAAAGATCTGAGTATCACATGTTCTCACTCATATAGCGGTCCTTGAACATCCATCATAATACTATAAAAAAAAAAAGACTGACGGTGGGAAACTATGGAGGGAGGAGGTGAAGGGAGGTGGGATTAATGGTAGTCAATATCTGTCTGGGAACGGGGAGACACCCCTTATCAATAAGGTTGCCTGAACGAAGCATATTTGTATACCTAACCCTAAACTGTACCCCACAATATCAAAATAAAAAATATTGATTAAAAAAAATCCAAGGGTTCCCAAGAAGATAGAAGGGTAGCAAATTTACCCGAAGATGCCAACAACTGAAATATCTTTGTCTTTGTTTTGTGTTGCTATAACAGAGTACCTGGGATTGGGTTATTTATTTATTTATTATTGTTTTTTGAGTTGGATTCTCACTCTGTTGCCCAGGCTGGAGAGCAATGGCATGCTCGCAGCCACCCCAGTGTCAACCTGTTGGGTTCCAGTGATCCTTCCGCCTCAGTCATCCAAGTAGCTGGAACTACAGGCGCGCGTTACCATGCCCAGCTAATTTTTGATTTATTGTAGAGATGGGGTCTCGCCAAGTTGCCCGGGCTGGTCTCAAATCCGTGGGCTCAGGCAATCCACTTGCCTTGGCGTCCCAAAAAGTGCTGGGATTACAGGCTGAGCCACTGAGCCTGGCTGACTGGGTAATTTATAAAGGCAAGTGACTTATCTAGCTCATGGTTCTGCAGGCTGAGATCAAGGGCTTCTGGTGAGGGCTGAGATCTTGCTTCTGGTGAGGGCTTCCATGCTTCCTCACAATGTGGCGGAGGTCAAAGAGGGAAGCAGACACGTGTGAAGCAGGAAAACCTGAGGGTATCCTGGGTTTGTAACAACTCACTGTCACGGAAACGAATCCTATCCCCTGAGAACCAAACCAGTCTCATCAGAGTGAGAACTCACGACCATGAGAACAACCCCCAGTCCTTCAGGAGGGAACTGCCCCCATGACCCAAATATCTCCTGCCAGATCTCCCCTCCAACATTCCCACACTGGGGATCAAATTTCAACCCGAAATTTGATGGGGATAAGCAGATCACATCCCTACCGTAGCAGTGTTCTTTCCTTTCCATGGAGTTTTGGAGTAGGGAAGAAAGATGCTATTTTCTTTTTTTTTTGAGTCGGAGTCTCACTCTGTCGCCCAGGCTGGAGTGCAGTGGCCACTCCTGGCCACCGCAGCCTTGACCTGCTGGGCTCCAGCGATCCTTCCTCCTCAGCCTTCCAAGCAGCTGGAACACAGGCATGTGCCACCCATGTTCGGCTAATTTTTCTTGATTTATTGTAGAGACGAGGGTTCACCAAGTTGCCCAGGCTGGTCTTGAACCCCTGGGCTCAGGCAAACCTCTCGCCTCAGCCTCCCAAAGTGCTGGGATTATAGGCTTGAGCCACCGAGTCTGGCCAAGATGCTGCTCTTGACAAGGTGTTTATGGGGACCACAAGCAAAGGGCACCGAAAAGAGAAGCTGACTTGTCTGCATCACAGTGTTGCCTAGTATTGGCTTTGTTCCCCGGATGCTCATCAGAGATCAAAGCACTGTCCTCTTGCCCACTTCCATCAACCCACATTCACTGGGAAGATTAAAGATGCTGAGTTCAAGCTAGACTCGGTGGCTCAGCTTGTAATCCCAGCGCTTTGGGAGGCTGAGGTGAGTGGATTGCCTGAGCCTGCGGGTTCTAGACCTGCCTGGGCAACTTGGCGAGACCTCATCTCTACAATAAATCAAAAATTAGCCGGGCGTGGTAGCACGCACCTGTAATTCCGGCTACTTGGAAGACTGAGGTGGAAGGATCGCTGGAGCCCAGCAGGTCGAGGCAGCAGTGGCCGGGAGCAGCCACTGTACTCCAGTCTGGGTGACAGAGTGAGACTCCAACTCAAAAAAAAAAAAAAAAGGTGCTGAGTTCGCTGCTGACTTTGGAAATTTAGGGGAAAGCCTTACAACTTTTACAGAAGACTCAAGAGATTTACACTGAATTCATTGGCGAAGTTAAAGAACTGATGAGATGCATATCCTCTTAACCAAATGTTTGGGTTGTTATCTTACCTTTTTTCTAATTGGATTAAAAAGATTTTATCATGTTACACTGTTAAGAAGGATGAAGTAAATCTAAATCTGTATGTATTCACATGCAAAAGTGTCCAGGATTTAGTTTTATTTATTTATTTTAAAAAGTATTTATTTATTTTGAGTTGGCATCTCACTCTGTCGCCCAGGCTGGAGTGCCGCGGCACGCTCGTGGCCACTGCAAGGCCTCCTGCTGGGCTCAGGTGATCCTTCTGTCTCTGCCTTCCAAGTAGCTGGAACCACAGGTGTGCGCCACCATGCCCAGCTAATTTTTAGATGTATTGTAGAGATGAGGTCTTGCCAAGTTGCCCGGGCTGGTGTCGAACCCCTGGACTCAGGCATTCTTCTCGGCTCTGCCTCCCAAAGTGCTGGGATTACAGATGTGAGCCACCACGCCCAGGATTTAGTTTTAATTAGAAACAAAAAGCAGGTTTCAGAGTAGTATAGGTGGAATTCACGACCATTTTAGTTCTTCTCCAACGAGAAAACACACACACATGCACACATAAATGTACACACATACCTGTGTATAAAGGCACAGAAAAGTCCGGAAAAACACACCTTTGGTGTGACAGAGGAGTGCTAGGAGTTATGTCCCCCCAAATTCGTATGTTGGAGGCCTCACCTCCAGGACCTCAGAATGTGATCTTATTTGGACATGCAAATCAAGTTAAAATTAGGTCATTAGAGTGGGCTCTACTCCGATACAGTCAACGGAAATCCTTATAAAAAGGAGAAATTCGGACACAGAGACACATACAGAGGGAAGATGGAATGACAAGATACAGGGTAAAGATGGCCGTCTACAAGTCAAGACGAGAGGCCTGGGACAGAGCCTTCCCTCACAGCCTTGCTGGCACCTGACTTTGGACTTTCAGCCTCCAGATTGGGACTATACATTTCAATTATTTAAGCTAGCGGCCCCCAACTGGTTTCATGGAAGACAGTTTTCCCACAGACCGGGGAGGCGGGGATGTGCAGTCAAACCTCACTGCTAACATGAATCTCTATTTGCAGCCGCTTCCTAGCACCAGCATCTCTGCCTCAGTTCCACTTCTGATCCTCAGGCATTGGATTCTCATAAGGAGTGCGCCACCTAGATCCTGCTCATGTGCAATTCACAATAGGGTTCCCACTCCTATGAGAATCGAATGCTGCTACTGATCTGACAGAAGATGGAGCTCAGGTGGTAACGCAAGCGATGGAAGTGGCTGTAAATACAGATGAAGCTTCGCTCACTTGCTTGCTACTCGCCTCCTATTGTGCAACCTGATTCCTAACAGGCCACAGACTGGTATCTGTCCGTGGCCCAGGGTTTAAGCCATCCAGTGTTTGGCACTTTGTGACAGCAGTCTTAGCAAATAAATTCAAGGAGATCTACATCTTTAATGACTTTTACAGTGTATGATATGTTTTCGGCTGTATGTGCTACTTCTACAGTCAGAACCCTTCTACCCCCAACTTTTGAGGGGGACAGAGAGACCCTACGAGCAGAAAGGATAGCAGGTGTGACTATCACATAACTTTTCCCTTCTTTTTCTTTTTAAAATATTTTATTGATTGATTGTAGAGATAAGGTCTTGCCAAGTTGCCCAGGCTGGTCTCGAATCCCTGGGCTCAGGCAATCCTCTCACCTCCGCCTCCCAAAGAGCTGGGATTACAGGTGTAAGCCACCAGGCTCAGTCCTTTTTCCTTCTTTTTAAAACAGATATGTGCCGGGTGTGGTGGTTCACGCCTGAGCCCTGGGGTTCAAGACTAGCCTGGGCAACTTGGAGAGACCTCGTCTCTACAATAAGTCAAAAAATTAGCTGAGCGTGGTGGCGCATACCTGTAGTTCCAACTACTTGGAAAGCTGAGGTGGAAGGATCGCCTGATCCCAGTGGTGGAGGCTGCAGTGGCCATGAGCGTGCTGCTGCACTCCAGCCTGGGCGACAGAGTGAGACTTGGATTCAAAAAAAAAGAATCTGAGAAGACAGGCCGGGCACAGTGGCTCACGCCTGTAATCTCAGCACTTTGGGAGGTGGAGGCGAGAATACTGCCTGAGTTCAGGTGTTTGAGACCAACCTGAGCGTCTCTACCATAAATCAAAAAAAAAATTAGCTGGGCATGGTGGTGCATACCTGTGGTTTCAGCTACTCAGAAAGCTGAGGTGGAAGGATCACCTGAGCCCAGCAGGTCGAGGCTGCGGTGGCCGTGAGCGTGCTGCTGCACTCATCCTGGGCGACAGAGTGAGACTCCAACTCAATAAATAAATAAATAAAACAAATAGGCTTCTTCCCACACCAACTCTGCCCTTCAGAAGGTCATCCTGCCTCCAGGGGAACACTGGCACTGATGGCTGCTTCAGTAGAAGGAGGCGGGGCAGACTCTGATTTGGCCCATGGTCACAACTGATATCTGGTTGTATAAGATGTCACCAGGGTCATTTCTTCTCATTCTTTGTATCTGGTTCAGGTCTAAACAAAGGAAGAGTGGTAGTTCCTTCTTTTCTTTCCTTCCTTCCTTCATTTAATAGAGATCATCTCACTGTGATGCCCAGGCTGGCCTCAAACTCCTGGACCCAACCAATTCTCCCTGCTTGGCCTCCCAAAGTGCTGGGATTACAGGCATGAGCCACCATGCCCAGCCAAAGAGTGGTATTTCTAGCCATCCGTCTCACCCCAAGAATCTTTGAGAACGTCTGCATGGCAGGCACGCTTTCACAAGCTCTCCCCTTCCTCTCCATTCTGACCATGGCCTCTGCTCCAATGCCACAATGAAGTCATAAACTGCTCTGTGAGTCCTATAAAACAAAACTCTTCCAACAACACTTTTTCCCCAGGGGATTTTTCGGGGGTGTCCATCATTCAGGGGAGAGGGTGGTGACCAATATTACGGGAGCAGCAGGAGGTGACCCTAAAGGCCACAGAAGCGGGTAGGAGATTCAGGCAGGTGGCGCTCTGGAGACAGTGTGCTCTGTCCCTGGGCAGTGGCCGCTGAGTAGGACCCAGAAGAGGCCACTGACTTCTTCAAAGTTGCAGGCATTAGTTCCCATGAATCCAGCCAGCCTAGTGCACTTCTGCAGCCATCACTTGGGCCATTAACATATCTGGAAGGGTCAGCAAGGAATCAAAACCAAATTCAGATTCGCAGAGAGGTTAAGAAACAGAAATAGACTGTATATTTAAACACAAACTACTGACAACGAGCTTTGGCCTCCTGTGCCTTGAAAGAGGCTGTCCTCTCCAGTGCCTGAAGTTTCCTCAGAGCCCCAGAGAAAAAGGGGGAACTGAAGAAGGAACTAGCATTTTCAGAGCACCTCCTGCGTATCGCATTGGAACACCTCACGACGTGCTGAGGGTATTATTTCACTTCTTATACCGGAGGAAACCGAGAAAGACCAAGTCACTTGCTCAAGGGCTGATGACTAGGAATGGCAGACAGACCATCCAGTGACCTTGATTGAGTTAGGTACATTTGGTCCTTCATAGCCATGGGTTCTACCTCTGTGAATTCAACCAAGCTCAGAGAGAAAATCTTTGTTTAAAAAAAAAAGGTAGTTGCATCTGTACTGAATTTGTAGACTTTTTCTTGTCATTATTCCTTAAACAATATAGAGTAATAACTATTTGCACAGGATTTTCATTGTATTAGGGATTGTAAGTATGTGTAGGTTATATGCAGACACTATACCCATTTACATAAGGGACAAGGGCATCTGTGGCTCTCACAGGGTCCTGGAACCAATGCCTCATGGGTACAGAGACATACTGTTGTTTCTCTACATGCGCTTCCTCATTTGCAAGTGGAAATGAACTCTGCATTCCGCAGAGGGTTAAAGATGATGTTTGCAGTGTGTCCAGTTCCCAGCCTAGTACACAGGGCACCAGAGACAAGCTGTTCCTGAAACGGCCCGAGGGGGTCAGAGAGAACCAGATGGAGGGGTCAGGCTCTTGATTGGTGCCCACTTGTCAAGGCCGCAGGCAGGGAGGAGGGAACAGAGGCATCAGAGCGAGGCCCAGTAAGGATCTGGACGCTGCAGTCGGCTGGACCGGCTTAGTTCTTGCCTTCTGTGATCACAGGCTATCTGAGTTACCCATCCGTCTAAGCTTCAACTGTGAAACAGGAACAACAGGAGGGTCCTGGCTTGCAGGAGAGCATGAGGGTAATGTAAGATTTTTAGGAAGAGTTAAAACTAAGCTAGTCGGGCTCGGTGGCTCAGCCTGTAATCCCGCGCCTTTGGGAGCCTGCGGGTTCGAGACCCACCTGGGCAGCGAGACCTCATCTCTACAATAAATCAAAAATCAGCCGGGCGCGGTAGCACGTGCCTGTAATTCCAGCTACGGAGAAGGCTGAGGCGGAAGGATCGCCGGAGCCCAGCAGGTCGAGGCTGCGATGGCCGGGAGCGGCCACTGCACTCCAGTCTGGGCGACAGACTGAGACTCCGACTAAAAAAAAAAAACACACAAAAAAAAACTAAGCTGGAGGGGCCCTTCTATACATCTTTAAAAAAAGGCCCTTCTTGGTTCTCTAGAAAAGGAGCAGAAACTTTGCTCTGTGACCCTCAAAAGACCTCATGCTTGATTTCCTCCTGGGGATTGTCACTGTAGCCTTTGAGCATCCAAAGAATCCATTTGGAAAGGAGAGAGGGCCAAATTGAGCTACTTAGAGGAGACGAAGTGCCTTGCAGTTTTAACAATCGTTTTCTGTGAGAAATTGTCCTCCAAACTACACACACACACACACACACACACACACACACACACCCTCTGAGATTCAGCGGGGTGGATTCGGTGGAAAACAACTCGGAGGAAGTACAGCTGTTCCCTCCAGGGAGCACGCGTAGGGGAAGCTGGGCCTAGGAAGAGAGGGTATTCCCTGGTGGTGACACGCAGCATTCCTTTGACATAGGACATCTGAGCCCAAGGAGCTGCAGTCTCCCCTGGGAATATGACACTGCCATAGGTGGGAAGGGCCAGGTCCCCAAGTCCTTCTCCACAGGAAGCCCTGGCCCATCCTGCGCACGAGAATGCCTGGGTCTGCTGAGGCTCGAGGGGCACCCCGTCTCCAGCCAGACAAATACCCCAAAGTCAGCAATCTGATAGGATGTGTTTATATTTACATGGTACATTTTAAAGCAATGGCTACATTCGTCATACATATTAGAAACCATAAAAAAAAGTTAAGAACTAAAATGTACATCATACACTTGTATATATATTTTTTACATAGAGGTAAAAAGGCTTATTATAAAAAAATCAATACAACAGGGTTTTTAGTATACAGGTAAAGAATGAATTATGCTTCAGGCACTTTAATTTGTTAATGTGAGCAAATAGCTTGGGGAGGGTCGGGGAAGCTTCTGGACAGAAAATCTTTTGGTTAATGTTTTGTTACCACAGATACAAAAATAAAATCTGAATAATTTCTCTCAAATGATTGACGTCAGTATGGCAAAGCTGACTGGGAAAATACTACACACTGTTCAGCTGCAGTGTGGCAATTAGAGAGACCTATTTACATAAATGTCCCCATGGCTGTCTCTGTGCCCTTAACCAATGCCTTCACAAACCAAAAAGTATATGCAGATTAAGATTTGCCAGCATAACTCTTAAAAGGGTGGAAAAAGACAAGGGGTAAATAAAGAGAAACAGGTAGTGACTAAACAGAGGTGACAAACAAAAGCCGCTGGGTTCTGTGTGTTCTGACTGAAATAAATAGGGGCACTTGAACTGAAGTCTAACAAACATACATTAGTGTTGTGCTTTGTAGAGAGAAGACCCTAGAGAAAGACCCTGAGGAAACGCCTCAGGGTGGGGGGAAAGATGGTCTCTCAACTGCACTGGAGGCTGGCTGCAGGTTTTCTAGATGTTCTCCAGGCATGGAAGAGAGTCTCTTTTCTTCCATCCATCCAGACGGACCACCGTCTGCTCCTTTTCTAAACTGAAAGGCCCAAACCAGTTACTCCAACAAATGGAAATGTCTACCAACTAACTCATAAGCACACTGGGTATTTACACCGATGATCTCACTAAAGCAACACGATGAGCTCCGACGAGCTGAAAACATCCCATGAAGGTGAGCACAGCTAGCACTTTCCCAACACGACCGGAAAGCAGTCCCTTTCCTTGAAGACTGATGTCCTGTGTGCAATACAGAAAGGATGAGGGACCGGGCCGTGCCTTCCGCTAGCCACTCCCACAGAAAGACCACGGCAGGAAGCACAGCTAGCAGGGACAGGCCCGACCCCCTGTGGTCTCTAAGAGGTTCTGATTGTACTATGCTAAGTATAGGTAACCACTCTTCACTTTTCTTCTTTCTTCAATAAGATTTGGCTTTCCTTGCAATATATTAGAAAAATACTCTTTCCAGGTAATTAGAAGCCTCCTCCGTGGTGACGTGACAGGCAGAACCAGTTGGCTGGCTTACTAAACACCCGTGCACCCAAAATGGCAGGGCTGGGTTTGGAGTTGCAGGAGAAAGACACTTAGGCATTGGAAGGGTTTTTACATATGGCCTTGTTTTTTCCCAAGTATAAATGAGGAATTTGGTGACGTGAAATCGAGTCCAAAAAAATAAAAATAAAAAAATAATTCCACAAACAAAATGCAACCCACCACTCTTCAAATTTATGACATTTAAAATCTCCCCCCCCCAGTTAATAGAAAAATAGACACTGGGGTGGGGGAGGAAGGAGAAGCGCCTGTGGTTTTATTCACCACACCTTGAGTGTTTCTCAGTTGGAACTTGTTTGTAGAACGCCAGTTTGCGTACGAGTGAACTTTTGGTTTGCAAAACTGTGAGCAAAATTTCTTCCATCATTAGTGCCTTATTCTAATATTGCTCAATTTTTTAGAAGTGGTGGCAACACAATTTTAAAAAGTTCTCCCTTAGGGGCCACTGGGGAGGCTCAGACAAACCTGAAATCCCCTTTCTAACCCTGGTCCAAGAGGATGCGATGCAGTTGAAGGGATTTTCCTGATTCTCACGAGTTAATCTGAAGTTAAGGCTCGATTCCTATTTTACCAGTGAATGTTTTGCATCAGTGAATCATTTCCACAGATTTTTGGGGGAGAGGAGCAGAAAACGACGACGGGCTAAAGCCAGCAACTGCAGCTTACTGGGAAATTTGGCTTTCGAAAAGTTAAAGCGATACTGTTTTGCGGTGCGAGTCTGTTAACCGGCTCACCTCCTCTCGCCATCACTCACCGCGGGATGAAATCCACCTTCAGGGTTTCATCCTTCTGACATCCCATTCCCGCAGGAACCTGCGGCCGCGAGCCACCGGCAGGTTTAACCAAGAGAAAGAGAGTCTTCGATGCTCTGGGACAAATCAGCTACAAAGCCCACCCCCAACCGGCAGTTCCAACTGCAGATGCCTCTGAACTGGAAGAGGCGGGGGAAGAGGGACGGGAGACCGACACAGGGACGAGGCGGCCCGGTGACGACTGCTGGCCACACACGAGCCTCCCGGGTCCCGTGCGCGGAAAACCGGGCGCTCCGCTCGCGGGCGGGGGCGGGGCTGGCGCAGCGAGGGGGCGGGGCCGCGGAGAGTCCACCGGGCGGGGCCCCGCTCGGGGGACCAGGCAGCCGGGAGGCCCCTCGCTCTCCCTGCTCCGGGGGGTGGCCGGGGGCCGGGAGAGGATGAGCGCGGCTCAGAGACAAGCCCCCGTGGCCGTGGCCGTGGCCGTGGCCGTGGCCGTGGCCGGAGGAGGCAGAAGGGGGCGGAGCGGAGTCAGGCGGCAGCTTTGTGCTTCCCGCCGCAGCACCTGCACATCACTCCGCAGTGGTAGCAGGCCCGGAGGGGCAGGTAACAGCACATACAGGGGGCCAGGAAAGACAAGGCGATAAGGGCCATCCACCGGAGGCAAAACTTCTCGTCGCTAGTATCGCACGAGCAAGGGTCTGTATAGTCTCCCTCGGGGTCCGACATACAGTGGTAGAGCATGCTGTCCGCGCACCACATGCAGCTCACCCGGCGGATGCAAGTTCTCACGGAGTCGGGCGCGTCCTGACAGTGGCCCCGGCGGTTCTCCTCGTGGTTGAACATGTCCCTGCAGTACACGCAGCGGGAGCGCTCGCCGTCCTCCTTCCGCCGCCGGGACTTGCCCCGGGAGGGCTGCGTCTTGATCACGCCGCCGCCGCGGCCTTTGGGGTCCTCGCCGAGGCCGAAGTCTGAGGAGTCCACGTACGGGTAGTTGTAGTCGTGCTTGGGGACCTCGCCCTTGGCGAAGCGCACGTAGGAGTCCGCGTCCTCCGAGGCGTCCGGGTACTTGCCCCTGACCGGCGCGTGCCTGTAGTCCTCGTAGCCCGTCATCCAGATCTTCTCTCTGGGGTTGATGCGCACGATCTCCTCGTCGTCGTCCGGGAAGCTCACCTGGCGGTAGGGCCTTGGCATGGGCTGCCCGGGCAAAGAGGACAGGTTACTGTACAGCAGTGGCCAGAGAACACCCGCCTCCCCAACCTCCAAAAGGCACCTTTCACCTCCACAAAGGCATGTCTCAAAGAAACACGCTCATCCTGGCATCACTGAATATCTGCACAAAGATGTGTTTCTTTTCTTTCTTGTTTTTTTGGAGTCAGAGTCTCACTCTGTCCCCCAGGCTGGAGTGCTGTGGCACGCTCCTGGCACCGCAGCCTCGACCTGCCGGGCTCAGGCGATCCTTCTGCCTCAGCCTTCCAAGTAGCTGGAACTACAGGCGTTCATTACCACGCCTGGCTAAGTTTTTGATTTATTGTAGAGATGAAGTTTCACCAGTTGCCCAGGCTGGTCTCAGACCCTCCGGACTCATGTAATCCTCTCGCCTCTACCTCCCAAAGTGCTGGGATTACAGGTGCGAGTCACCACGCCCAGCTATTTTTAAATAGAGACAGGGTCTCACTATGTTGCCTAGGCTGGTCTCCAACTCCTGGGCTCAAGTGATTCTCTTGCCTCAGTCCCCCAAGCTGCTGGGACTACAGGTGTGAGCCACCGCACCGGCAAGGCTTCTTTTTTTTAAAAAATGAAAACAGAATAAGGTTACTGGAGTGCATCGCATCCTATAAGGGTAAGTACTGCTTCATGAAACTTCATTATCTATGTATACAAGATGCGCACTCGGGTCACAATAGAAAATGCATTTCTCACTGCAGGTCATGTTCAAAAGAGCAACAGGGGATACAAGGCTCACCTTGCAAACTGGTGGGGAAGATAAGCTGCACAGATGTGAGAATGGTAAGTGTGGAGGCTCCAGAAGCTGGCTGTCTGGGGCTCAAATCCTGCCAGGATCTCACAGACAGTGGTGGCTAGACTCAAAGCCACACCCCCTAACCTTCAAATCCAAGCTGCATTCTCCCTTAGGGTAGAGGAAACTTCTCCCTGCAGTTGGTCCTGCTATAGTTTACAACAGTGCCTTGTCCTGAATGGCAGGCACTGAGTAAATAACTACTGAATACATCATCCAGGGCAGCCCCGTTGAGACAGAGAATGAAATTTCCCGCCTTTGATGTCCTTGGGGCCTGAAGGCTTTTCAAGGGGTGAAGGGTGTGGCTCTGGAGTTACTCACGTGCAGTGGAATGCTGACAACGCATTTACTAGCAACTCAGTAAGACTCAGTTTCCCTATCAAACCGCACAAGGCTGTTGTGAGAATGAAGAGAAATCATCTATGCAGAATGTTAGCTCACATGCTGGCACCCAGGAGGCGCTCAACACCTGGTCATTATAATACTGCTACAGAACTGAACACGTGGTAATCAGTTTACCCACCACTTCCCACCAGAGTGTGGGCTTCTCAACACCAGGACTGTGTCTCACACATCTTGCTTCGATTCTTGTCAGATTCTCAATATCAGAGTCTCTCAGATTTTGGAAAATCACAATTCTGAAGAATTTCAAAACATATCTTGGGAATCTGATACAGGCTTTGCTATTTTTTTTTTTTTTTGAGTTGGAGTTTCATTCTGTCACCCAGGCTGGAATGCAGTGGTGCAATGACAGCTCACCTACAGCCTTGACTTCCTGGGTTCTCAGGTGATCCTACTGCCTCAGCCTCTCAAAAGTAGCTGCGACTATGGGCACACCACCCAGTCACTTAAAACTTTTTTTTTTGTAGAGACGCGGTCTCGCTGTGCTGCCTAGGATGGTCTCAAACTCCTGGGTGCCAACAATCCTCTCGCCTCAGCCTCCCAAAGTGCTAGGATTACAGGTGTGAGCCATTGCATCCAACAGGCTTTGCTATTTTTTTTATTTTGCGAATTAAGGAAAGTTGAAACAATCAATTTCCTTCTACTGCTACCATAATGTGAATTTTTTTTTTTCCTGAGTTGGGGTCTCACTCTGTTGCCCAGGCTGGATGGAGTACAGTGATGTGATTAACAGCTCACTGCAACCTTGACCTCCTGGGCTCAGGCAATCCTTCTGCCTCACCCTTCTGAGTAGCTGAGACTATAAGCGCGCACTATCATGCCTGGCTAATTTTTAAAAAAATTTTGGCCAGGCTCAGTGGCTCAGCCTGTAATCCCAGCACTTTGGGAGGCCAAGGCGAGTGGATTGCCTGAGCCCGCTTCGAGACCAGCCGGGGCAACTTGGTGAAACCTCGTCTACAATAAAAAAAATTAGCCGGGCGTGGTAGCACATGCCTGTAGTTCCAGATACTTGGAAGGCTGAAGTGGAAGGATCACCTGAGCCCAGCAAATCAACGCTGGAGTGGCTGTGAGTGTGCCACTGCACTTCAGCCTGGGTGACGGAGTGAGACTCCAACTCAAAAAAAGAACAAACATTTTTTGTAGAGATGAGGTCTCCCTATGTTGCTCAGGCTGGTCTCCAACTCCTGGTTCAAGCTATTCTCCTGCCTTGGCCCCCCCAAAGTGCTGGGATTACAAGTGTGAGCCTCCATGCCTGGCCAGTGTGACTTTTCTTTTTGAGTTGGAGGAGTCACTCTGTTGTCCAGGCTGGAGTGCAGTGGCACAACACAGCTACCACAGCCTTGACCTGCTGGGCTCAGGTGATCCTTCTGCCTCAGCCTTCCAAGTAGCTGGAACCTCAGGCATGCACCACCACGCCTAGCTCATCTTTAAAAAAATTTATTGTAGATATGAGGTCTCATCATGTTGGTCTCGAACCCCTGGGCTCAGGCAGTCCTCTCACCTCTGCCTCCCAAAGTGCTAGGATTACAGGCGAGAGCCACCATGCCTGGCCAGTGTGACTTTTTTTTAAAAGGAAATTTTAATGCCAAAGTATTAGGAAGCACACTATAAATAATTTTTTTAAAAAAAGAATCAAATAAGCCTAGCTTTTAAAAATAAAACTTCACTACACTGTGCTCCTTTTTTTCATGTCAAAGCAGCCTAGTGGTCACATCACCTCACACGGTCACTGGTCCATGCCCCATGATTTGGGAACCTGCTCTGCAAAGCAGCTGCTTGGTAAATATTTGTTGAATTACTGAATTCCAAGCTCCGGTTACTTCTCCTGAGCAAGATTGGGCCTGCCGCCCACGAGGCTAGGAGGCTCGAGCCAAGTGTGCAGCATTCTTTAGTCCCGATGGTGGCTCTGGGCTTCCACACAAAGCCAGGAGGCCCTGTGGACAGGGGAGCACAGGAGGCAGTGTACCCCTGCGGTGAGGACGGATTTGGATTTGACTCTCTTTCCTCCAGATACTCCCTCTCTCTAAGCCTCAGCTTCCTCATCTGTGAACTGGGGATGCTGACGACTTGCCTTGTGGGGTAATTTGTGAGGATTAAACCAGACAAAGCATAGAAAGGGGTTGGCAAGGTATGTCTGACTGAGTGGCTGCCACCACTGCCACCACCATCACCTTCAACAAGGGCGAGGGACAAAGCAGACCAGAAGAGGCCGGGGCAGTGGGTTGAACAGGAGGGAAGGAGGCTATTCTAGAACCGTGCCACCTGCCCTGAGGACCTCAGAGGACCAAGACTGCTGCTCACCTGATCGAGGTGATAGTGGTCCGTGGGGTACGGGTCGTGGAAGTGGCCCAGGGTATAAATCCTCCGGTGCTCACAGGATGTGGGAGAGGAGATTGTCCGAGTAGGTTGTTCCCTCTTCTGAGAGGAATTAGAAGAACTGTCTGTTGCTGTCTGTTTAGAGGGAGGTAACCGAGAGTCAGTTAAGCAACAGCAAAAAACCTCACACACAAACCCTGACATGCACTATTCAAATACCAAGTATTCCCCCATTGTGGTATCTTGCTGGACTTCTCCAAATCTTGAGTTTATCCCGGCGGCAGCAGGAGGACCCCTGATGGGCCAGGCTGTCTAAACACAATGTGGCTAGCTCCACAGGCAGAGAAGCCTGGCCATCAGTCCCTGGAAAGTTGGGTTTATTTTCTCAAAGGTAGGAATAGCGACAGGGCTTTGGTGGAGGGCTCCGTATACCGGGTTCCTACTGGTGTGTTACAGTTCCATCAAGAATGGCTACCCCACCTGTGGCCCTGATTGTGCGGTACTATGGCAAGTAGGGGAGATGTAAACAGACAAACACAAAACCCAAATGCTTGTATATGGGGAGAATCTCAGAAGTGAGGACACGAGTACTAGCTTTCCAGGAAGAAATGCTGTCATCTTTGGGCTTGGACGCAAGGCTTGGAGGTCACTTTAAACTAGCAGTGAGATGGATGACTGCACAGAGAAGCAAAGGCCACTTCCATGGAGGGTGAATGCAGAGCTGTTTTTCCCAGAAGAGATGATGAGTTTAAGATGAGAGCTTCCTGAACCATATCTTCTGGAAGATGACCAGCTATCAATATGGACCGAATAGGCAAATCCCACTGGCCATCCACTATACCACCTTCATGCTTCATGCTCCCACCTCAGACTCCATGAGGCAGATTTGCTGACCTCAGGTCACTTTCCGCAACCCTCTGGGCTCAGAGCCACACACACACAAAGGGCTTTGGTAAATGCAGCTGGTGATCATCTTGGGGTCTCTCGGAATCCCCACCCTTCTCTCTGCTTCCTCAGTGACAAATCCTTCCGCCACCCCTAACCGAGTACATGCAAAGAAAAGGTTTTTCCTGCTATCTAGGTGTTCGATTTCTGGCAAATATACAGGCATTCCTCTTTGGCTGCTCTTCTTACTCATATATTCTGTCTCATTTGCTTATCTATCTCTTTTTACTTGATGTGCTTTGGATAGCTGTCATAAATCCTTTTAAACAAGGGTTGTGTTGTAAGACGTCATCCCCTCATCTCCTGGGTTTGTATAAAGCAGGGGGCACCTTCTTACTTGGAGAAGTTGTACTTTGCGTTCATCTCAACAAAACACCTCCCAGCATAGGAACAGGAAGCGAGCTTGCCTGTGTGAGAGCTGTGTGGGTATTAGGAATCTCCCTGGGCTTTGTGGACAGGGAGCCTGTGTGTCAGTCCCAGCTCTGCTAGTGACCGCATGTCATCACAGGCAGAATCCTGCATCTCCCGTGTGCCAGGTTAAAACAGATTTATACATGTTCTTTTTATTCTCTTCCCCATTTATAAAAAAGACAAACTAAAAAAAAAAAAAAAGTAACTGCAGAAATTCAAGAGAAAGAGACCCATATTTCCACCATGTAGCACAACCAGTTAGTTTTTAAAGCCTGGTCCATATTTGCAGTGTCCCTTTGGGGACCCAGGCCTCGTGGATTCTCCTCTACTTGGATTTGGTCCATGTGATGCAGGCTGATGCCTGTTTCTGATCCACCAATCCATGGTGACTAATTTCTGATAGGAACACACGGTATTCTCTGAAGCAAGAAGAGAGACTTTTGAGAGAGAGTTCAGAAAAGTTGCTGTCTCCATCTCTACCGTTGAGACTCAGGGTTCTCATAAGCCTGCAATCCTGGTGAGGGCAAGGAGAAAGGACCAGTGTGAAGATGAAGTGAGACAGAACCAAGAGGGGGCACCCATGGCTATCGCTTGAGCTTCTGGATCCAGCCACGCCTGAATCTTGACCACTCTAGGATATTCCCATGATGAGAGCCAATTCTTTTTTGTAACGTAAGCCAGAAGGAGTTGGGCTTGTCCCTCAGGCGCACTTTCCGTGGCATCACACTCCTGGCCTCTCTCTGCCCCTTGCTCAGTCTCCTCCAGGCGGTTTCCCTCTCAGGAACCACCTGATGGGCAGACTGGTCCACGGCCTGCCTCCCAGCACTTGTGCCTGGTGGGGCAGGTCTGTCTACTCGGGGGTCTGGTCCTGGGATATTCACTTTTTGCAGATGTAAGCCAGCGTGAGAGCCTCATTAGTGAGAGTGCCTCATATCTCTTTTTCTCTCAGTTAGCTCAAGACTCAATAGGAAAGAGTTGCTATTTACCTCCCCAATCCCAGTAATTGAAAGACACCAACTGATTGGCGGTGCTTTCTATTTTTTGAGTTGGAGCCTCACTCTGTTACTCCGGCTGGAGTGCCGTGGCACCATCGTGGCTTACCATCTCCTGATCTGAGTTCGGAAGATCCTTCTGCCTCAACCCCCCAAGTAGCTAGGACTACAGGCATGTACCAACACATCTGGCAAATTAAAAAAAAATTTTTTTTAAATCTATTGTAGAGACAAGGTCTCGCCAAGTTGCCCAGGGTTGGTCTCGAACCCGTGGGCTCGGGCAATCCACTCGCCTCGGCCTCCCAAAGTGTTGGGATTACAGGCTGAACCACCGACCCCGGCCAAATTTTAAATTTTTTTTGGCAGAAAAAGGTCTTGCTACATTGCCCAGAACGGTCTTGAACTCCTGAGTTCAAGCAATCCTCCTCCCTTGGTCTTCCAAAGTGCTGGGATTATAAGCATAAGCCACGGTGCTGGTCAAGACTTTTTACTTTCTTCCTAGCTCTGGCCTGCTCTTCAACTCTCGCCCTTTCCGCATGTCTTTGAAGGCACTGCTTCCCTCTTTTATCACATAGGTGACTGCAGATAAGATGGAGTATCAAAGCAAACAACTCTTCATAGTGTCACACTGTGTCAGTGCTTGCGGCAGTTGCCCGGCCCTGAGCTGTGTACAGATGCAACTCTCAGCACAGCCTGCAGGTAAGAGGTAAAATACCATCTCCAGGTCACATACCGGCAGAGGAGAGATGTGGGATCCTGCCCATGATGGCATGCGGTCACCAGCAGAGCTGGGACTGACACGCGGGCTCTCTGATCACAAAGCCTGGGAAGATTCCTAATTCCCATACGGTTGCCTCTCACACAGGTGAGCTTGCAGTTCCTTTGCTGGGAAGTGTTTTGTTGAGATTAACACAAAGTACGACTTCTCCACGTAAGAAGGTGCACCCTGCTTTATACAAACGCAGGAGATGAGAGGATGATGTCTCAGAACACAAAAGTTACTAAAGACCTTGATAAATGCCTTTCGAATGAGGAGATAAGGGCCCTTCAGTGTGATTCAAAGCTCAAGAGCTGACTTCTTACCCAGCATCCACTTGACAGTCACCTCTGTGGCTAGACGAACCCATGTGCTGAAAACACTGTATACACTCAGCGTTCTGTTCTCAGAAACCCAGTGAACACCTCATGGTCAACTCTGTGTTAGTCATCTGTTCCCCCTAATTCTATTTTCTATGACCCTGTTTGGGTTAACAATGTGTAGAAAGTCCTTCTGAGAAATGAGGCACACTTGGTTTTCCTAGGACTCATCGGTCCATCAGAAGTGCCCCCTTCTGATGCTCACACCCTCCGTCCCCCTGCAGCCAAGCACAAAACTCCCCAGACATTTGTCTGAGAACAGGAGACTGAGAAAGGCCTTTGAGAGTCTCCTCATCTGAAGATGAGTTCGTACAAAGGAGCGTGAAGGCCAGGAGCCCCCAAGAGGCTTGTCCACAGTCCACTGCCTCCTGAGGGTGGTCCTAGCCCAGCCGAAGCCTTCCATGCCCGATTGCTCTGGGTCTGTCTGAACTCTGGGAAGGAAAGTACAAAAGAGAGGCCCTGTTGGAAGCCGCAGCTTATTTTAGATCTATACTATCAGAGGAGTCTTGTGAAGCAGCAATTGTGACCCACAAATGAAAGGAAGGTGCCAACAGGGCATCTCCAAGAAGGGCAAAGGAAGAAGAAGCTCCTTTACCCACATTCACCTCTGGACTGCTCTCCTGTGTTGTGTTTCCACACAGAACTGCAAATGGGCAGCCCACCCGAGGGGTGCACATACAACAGCACACAAGCAAGACACTTTGACATCTTGCTGTTATTTGTGTGCACAAGCTACTGACACCTTCCGACCCCTCAACCTGATCTTGGTCAACTTTGCCTGAAAGACCCAGTAATTATGTGCCCCTGGCTGAATTTTACACCTGGTGTGCCCTTCAGTGGGTGTCTCGGGACCCAAGAAGAACAAAAGTTGAGGTCCTCTGGGATCCTCTGTGCTCGGGGACTTCAGGTTCCTAAAAACCACGGATGGCTTCAACAATAGGTTTCCGAGCATCCGGAGGGGGTAAGGTCAGAGTGAGTGTCTAATGGCTCTTGTTACAGACAGCGAGGATGGGCACCAACCTCTGGGAATGGCTGACTCTGGGAGGTCTTGCGCACCACAATGCAGTGAGCACAGCCCTTGCCATCTGCAAATGTATCCTAAAAAAAGGTACCCCCCCAAATCTTGCCTCTGACTTAATATCAGTGCCCACTATTAAAAAGATGTCCAGGCCAGGCACCATCTATAATCCCAGCATTTGGGGAGACCAAGGCAGGAGGACTGCTTCAGCCCAAGTAAAATAGAGAGACTTCATCTCTTCAAAAAGAATTTTAAAATTAGCTGGGCATGGTGGTGTGCACCTGGAGTCCCAGTCACTTGGGAGGCTGAGATAAAAGGATCACCCGAGTGGCCCAGGAGATTGAGACTGCAGTGGGCTACGAATGCATCACTGCACTCCAGCCTGGGCAACAGAGTGAGATTCTGACTCGAATAAAAAAAAAAAAAAAAAAAAAAAAAAAGAAGATGTTCAATTATAAGTGTGCAACCTATGAGGCGCTGAACAACAGAAATGAGGAAGAGTATTATAATGCTAAAAACAACAGGGTCTCAGCTCAGGCAGACCCTAGATTTGAATCAGCGTCTGGTAATTATAAGGTGTATGATTTTGGTCAAGCTCATCTCTAACTCCAGTTTTCACATCTGTAAAATGGTGCTAAAATCCTCCTTGCGGTTATTTCAAAAATAAAATGTGGCTTACAATTTCTGTTTTCTAAACTGTGACTGCTGGTATGTGGAAAAGTTCCTGATTTTTTATGTTGATCCTGTATCTAGTTGTTTTGCTTAGCTCCCTTATAAAATTGAATTCTCTGGATTTTTCTAAGTGAATCACTTTAACCCACAAAAGGTAGTCTGGTCTCCTTTCCAATATTTATACCATCTTTTTCTCACCTTATTGTATCTTTTGCCAGGGCTTCCAGAATGGAAAAACAGAGGTGACAATGCCCTGCTTGCCTCGAACCTGATTTTGATGTAACTACTTCTAATGAATCTCTATTAGATACAGTGTTTCTAAATAACTAGAATGATTATAAAGTTCCAAAAGTTTCCTTCTATTCTAGATTGCTATGGATCTTCACCAGAAGATGCTGGATGTCACTAGATGGTTTTTCTGTATCTACTGAGATGATTACAGTCTTTTTACCTCTAATTTATTTTATTAATGTATGAATTAAACAGTTAGCTTTTCCAATATAAACCTTCTTTGCATTCCTGGAATATACTCTATTAGTCTTTCATTAAATTTGCCTTACTAATATTTGATGTGATTTATTAATATTTTATCTAGAAATGTTACAACTAGATTCATAAGTGAATTTGGGTTCTTGCCCAGTTTTGTGTCAGGGCTATGCTAGTCTTATAAATGGAGCTAAGCAGCTTTCTACCTTTTTCTATACTTTGGAACAATATCTATAACATGGGAATTGTTTCTTAACCATCCAAGTTGATTCCTTTTTTTTTTAAGGAATAGATGTTTGACTACATTTGATGACTGTAAAAACTCAAATATTTTGAGTAATACATTACAAGTTTTGTGTGACCAGGTTTCTAAAGCATTCTCATGGGGCAGTGAACTAAGACAAAGATTCTGATGAGGAAGAACAGAAAGAACAGGAGGGTAAGAAAAGGGAAAGGAATAATGCTATGATGGGGAGGAGGTGAAAGCAGGAATCAGAGGGTATGGAAATGATAGTGGACACGTTACCAGCTCACTGCAGCCTTGATCTCCTGGACTCAGATGATCCTCCTGCCTTAGTCTCCTGAGTAGCTGGGACTACAGGCATGCGCCACCATGCCCAGCTAATTAAAAAAAAATTTTTTTTTTTTGTAGAGACAAGGTCTCTCTATATTGCCTAGGCTCCTCTCAAAGTGCTGGGATTACAGGCATGAATCACCATGCGGCTAGAAATTTTTTTTTTTTTGAGTTGGAGTCTCACTCTTGTTACCCAGGCTGAGGTGCAGTGACACACTCACAGCCACCCCAGTGTTAACCTGCTGGGCTCCGGCGATCCTTCTGTCTCAGCCTTCCAAATAGTCGGAACTACAGACGCGTGCTACCACGCCTGGCTAACTTTTTGATTTATTGTGGAGACAAGGTCTTGCCAAGTTGCCCAGTCTGGTCTCAAACCTGCAGGCTTAGGCAATCCACTCGCCTCAGTCTCCCTAAGTGCTGGGATTACAGGATGGGCCACCGAGCCTGACCAGCTGGAAATTCTTAAAGCTGCATATATGTACCTACTCATGGCCTTAGGTACAGGAATGAGCCTTCCTCATTCAGAGGGCCAATCTCTTTGACTAAGGGCAGCTCAAGGAGGGAGGGAAAGAACCACAAGGCCAGGCCAGCTGAGGAGACAGTTTGTTCAAATAGCCCATCGTGGGATAGAAGTCCTGGCTGCTGATCAGGGGTTCTGGGGGGCATTCAGGATGAGTCGGACACATTTCAAAGTGAAACATGTCTTTTTGGGCCTATGTACATCCCTTCAATTCCCCTGGGGTTTCCTGCCAAATCTCTGCTTTCCAAAAGAGGGTGGGGGCAGAGAACAAGAAGGCAGCAGCTGGCAAACAGTGCTGTGGGAAAGGAAGGATATGCCTGGGGCTGTTTTCTCAGGGACACTCAAGAATTCTCAAGGGGTGCTGAGTTCACGGCTCTCTCATGTAGCATGTGCCCACCGAGCACACGGGTGAGACCACAGACAGCTGGCAAGTGGCAATGTCCTCCTCCTTCTTGAGATAGAGACTAAGGGGACAAGCCCCATCTCTAGAGAGACACGCAAACAAGGACAGCCATTTCGCCATCCCTGTGTCCCCAGGAGCACAAGAACTGACTGAAGAAATCACCAGGTGCAGAGAGCCTGGCCTCCTTTGAGCAGCCGTTTCAGGCGGTCAGTAGGCCCATGCCTTTGGAATAAGGCACAGAAAACAAAGTTAAGAAATTGTTTAAGGACTTAAACCATGTCATCCAGGAATCATGCAGCACTGTTAAGCAAAAATAGCACTAGACAGAGAGAACTGGAAAACGTCAAGTTCGGGCCAAGCCATCTTGGACAAGTTGTTTAACTTCTTCAGGCCCCAGTTTGCTCATGTGTATAATGACGGGGTGGTACTCGATGGCCTGCTTGAGTTTCAACAATTTTATGTGTAATCCTCCTCTCCTGCTCTAAGAACAGGACAAGTTAGGGAGTTTAGCAAAACCTGTTGCTTAGTGGTCTCAAGAGTTATAGGGTTAATTTAGTTCAAGTAGAATTTCTGCCTTATCTGCTGATTGCTGAAAAAAAATTTTTTTTAGAGGCAGGGGTCTCACTCTGTTGCCCAGGCAGGAGTGCAGTGGCACAATCACACAGCCGCGACCTCTTGTGTTCAGGTGATCCTTCTGCCTCAGCCTCCCAAGTAACTACAGGTATGCATGCACTACCACGCCCGGCTAATACTTTGATTTTTTTGTTGAGATGAGGTCTGGCTATGTTGCCTAGGCTGGTCTTGAACTCCTGGGCTCAAGCCATCCTCTTGTTTCAGCGTCCCAAAGTGCTGGGATTATAGGCATGAGCCACTGTGCACCCAGCCAATATTCTGAATTTTTGAAGGTGGCCAACTAGTAGTTATAGACCATGCGTGTATTATTTTTGCTGTAATCTACCCCCAAAATATATCTTAATGGCTGATGTAACCAAGGCAATATTCTTCCTATTGCAAGAGGAGTCTCATTTTATATTAAAAAAAAAAAAAGTATATAGATCCTCCCACCCCCACCATATATAAATATATTCGGGCTGGAACTGCCTCAGAAAGCTCTTGGCTCAGGTTGTTTGGATGACTGCAGGCCTTTCCCCTCAATACTACTAGGACTGAGAAATATATGGCCAGTTTGTTCTTTGGCAAACAGGAAGTGGCCAGCCATCCTGTCAGCAGGTCTTTGGGAACAGGTAGCTCCGGCTCATCTGTCCTGAGGGCCTACACTGGTTCCAGGTGTCCTCTTACAAAGAGGTGGCAGATCAGGAAATAGGCCAGACTTGTGCTCTTTTATAATCCCAGGCAGCAGGCAGTCTAGGAGACAGCTGCTGGGGGGAAAGGGATGGCGCTATCCTGGACTCGACATTATCCTCTTCCTAGGACCTAGAGGATTCTTTTGGGAAATTCTTCGGCTGTGAAAATAACAACAAGAACAATTTAAAGAAAAGTTTTATGTTTCTAAATTTTGAGGCTAGGCTTGGTGGCTCAGCCTGTAATCCCAGCACTTTTGGGAGGCTGAGGCAAGTGGATTGTCTGAGCCCATGGGTTCAAGACCAATCTGGGCAACTTGGTGAGACCTCAACAGTAAATCAAAAACTAGCCAGGTGTGGTAGCACACGCCTGTAGTTCCGGCTACTTGGAAGGCTGAGGCAGAAGGATCACCGGAGCCCAGCAGGGCGACGCTGGGGTGGACATAAGTGTGCATGCCACTGCACTCCAACCTGGGCGACAGAGTGAGATTCCAACTAAAAATAATAATAATAAGAAGAAGTAAATAAATTTTGAAGTGATATGACATTTTAACATGAAAGAAAAAGTCTCTGATTAACTCCCAGGCTGGGTTCACTGAAAGGATTGAGGGGCTGAGAGCAGGAAGGCTGGGTTTCAGGTAACCCTGAATATGGACTCTGTATGAAGTCGTAAAATGGAAATAGTAGTGTCTTACTGTCCTCAGCTTGAAAAGGTGAGATGACATATATGTAAATGAAGTAAGACTCAAGCAGGAGAGTTAGCAAAATGCCCTGGGGCTTCCTGGAACTGAGAGCATTTGAAAGCTTTTGTTTAGATCCTTACATATTTAATTATGTTGACTTAGCCACTATAGGTATTACAGGTTGAATAAAAAGATCCTCTTCTTACTGTGTGATATGAGTTTGATAGTTCTTGTCACTCAGAAGATAAAGGCACTTCCATCCATCTTCTGAGACTTTCCACAACATCCCCTCTGTGCTGGGTCTCAGCCAGCAGGATTATGGGATGCACTGCTCCCTGGGATCAGTGCACAGTGCAGGGCTGTCCTCTCAAAACATTTTTTGCTATTACAAAAATTTACGTTGATAGAGACGAGGTCTCAGTATGTTGCTTGGGCTCATCACAAACTCCTGGGCTCAAGCAATCCTTCTGCCTCAGCCTCCCAAGTATTGGGATTACAGGCGCGAGCCACTGTGGCCTGGTCATTTTTGCTTTCTTTAGTAAACCACCATAGGTCAGTGTCACCAGTTAAACTTTGAAGAAGTAATTTATATTTTCAGAATACTTTCTCTTTTACTTATCACTCCTCCTACTCACTCCAATCACTTAAGTCCCAAGATAAAGACAACAGAAAGCTTTTTTTTTTGGAGTCAGGATCTCATTCTGTCACCCACGCTGGAGTGCAATGGCATGATCACAGCTCATGGCAGCCTCGACCTTCGGGCTCAGGTGATCCTTCTGCCTCAGCCTTCCAAGTAGCTGGAACTTGGGCACTACCACATTCGGCTACTTTTTTGATTTATTGTAGAAATTAGGTCTCGCCAAGTTGCCCAGGCTGGTCTTGACATCCTGGGCTCAGGCCATCCTCTCGCCTTTGCCTCCCAAAGTGCTGGGATTACAGGCATAAACCACCATGCCTGGCTAAAACCTTCTGTATGGCAAGGACTTCCTATCGTCAGGATTCGAGTTGCTGCTTTGGGGGCAACATTCATTGCCGCAGCCTCTGAGTCCATTCCTGGAATGGTTCACATGGGCCACGGGCCACTGGCCACAGCCTTACCCCTTCTGTCTCTCCCTTTCCAACTTGGGTCCATGAGAACCCTATAATATAACTTCTGTACTGGGTTGCTGTTTTAAAAATAGACTAGCTGAATTATCATAAATATAATTATTCAACCAAAAAAAGAGAAAAACAGCTGTGGTGTCCGGGAAAGGTTGGGAGATGGTGCTGGTTGTTCCTTCACCATGAACAGCTGTGAGATCTTAGGCAAGTCACCCATCTGCCTGAGCGGCTTCTGCACTGGTTTCTGTAAAATGAGGCAAATCCTACTTCACTTGCCGGAAGGAAGGAGACTGGCTCAGATGCACTCACAATCCCTTCCAACTCCAAGACTTAGAATGCTAAGCACTTGGCGTGTCTGCAGCTCCCTCACCATCCAGCGAGCCTAACACTTCCAGATAACTCCCATCCGTCATCCCACCTTTAAGGTGTCATTTTTGACCTAGTGGATGTACTACTTCTCAACACCTGGCTGAGAAAACAGGGGCGGTCACGGAGGAGTGTCCAGCGCCATAGAATACAACCTCCTGAGTCTTTGATCTTCGTAAAGCCCCAGATGGGGGAAATCAGCATTGCTGTAACTCAGGTGTCTCTCTCTACTCTTCCTTCTCTCTCAGCTCCCATTCTGAGAAAACCGCCCCCCAGCCTTCCTTTCTTTTTTTAAGAAAATCAAAGCAATACAAGTATGGCTTTTAAATAAATCAAACAAACGGCAGCCCCTTGTCTCAGTCCTGTCCATCTCAGCTCCTCACTCCTGGGAGAAACACATTTTCCAATTCTATGGTTCCTTCTTTTGTGACTTCTTTTCATTTTATTTTTTAAGCCGAGGTCTCGCTCTGCTGTCCAGGCTCGAGTGGTGGCACGATCATGGCTCACTGCAGCCTCGACCCCCACCCCCCAGGCTTAGGTAATCCTTCCTTTTGAGCCCCCAAATAGCTAGGACCACAGGCATGCACCACCAGGTCCATCTAAATTTTTGTTTTTTGTAGAGACAAGGTCTCGCTATGTTGCCCAGGCTGGTCTTTGAACTCCTGAGATCAAGCAATCCTCCCACCCTGGCCTCCCAAAATGCTGGGATTACAGGTATAAGCCACCACGCCCAGCCTATTTCTCTTCATTTAAAAAATCCTATGGTTATACTACCATTCCCCAATCTTTAGATTTAGAGATTATTTAAGGACTTATTATGGAAGATGAAGACTTGGCAATTTTGTACACTCCCAAGTATCCTCCTATAAAGCACTCAAGTAATTCCCTGACCCCCCAGCTTCAGAGCTGGAGTCTGGCCACTCAGCACAATGGCAGCTGAGGCAACACCGACGCCTGACAGATTCCAGATTAGCCTCCTCTAGAAGTATGCATACGCTGCAGCTGCATCCTCCCAAGATCACCTAAACGTCATCCTTGCCTCTCCATGAAGATGCTCATAACATTTTAAGTGATTTTAGAATTCTGCAGCAGTAAATAAATGGCCAGGCTTTCACAGACCAAACCCAACAATAGGAATTTGGAAAATTGTTCATGAAATGACCATAAAACGCTGGGCGTGGTGGCCCATGCCTGCAATCCCAGCACTTTGGGAGGAGGAGGCGAGAGGATTGCTTGAGTCCAGGGGTTTGAGACCAGCCTGGGCAACTTGATGAGACCTCGTCTCTACAACACACCAGAAAATTAGCTAGGCGTGATAGTGCACACCTGTGGTTCCAGCTACCTGGAAGGCTGAGGCAGATGGCTTGCCTGAGCCCAGCAGGTCAAGGCTGCTGCAGTGGCTGTGAGCGTGCCACTGTACTCCAGCCTGGGTGACAGAATGAGATGAGACTCAAAACAAAACAAAACAAAACAAAAAACCCAACAACAACAAAAGAAATGACCATCAAACCTGTTCTCTCCAGTCCATTTTCTATACTTCCACGCCCCATCCCCACCAACCTCTTCCTTGCTGGCTCCAAACCCTCTTGCCTCAGCGTCTTCAACTGCAGTGTTCTAGGAGGAAGTCAGTTCTAAGCTGTGGAGCAGACCAGCTCAGCCTATCCAGGAGAGAGCTAAAGATTCACCAAGGCCTCTTCAAGACACACCAGTTACCAGAAGTATGACGGGGGAACAGCTTTCAGGGTCTTCCAACTCTGTCCCTTGCAAGTCTCCCCGGCTTTGAGGTGACAGGAAACGGGTCTGTCAGAGGCACCAGCAAGCGTTGCTGATTCTTGTTAGACAAAAAACTCCCTGTCCTAGAATGCTAACCTTTTCTGCCCATTGTTGCATTGTTCAGCTTACACATTTGTACCAAATGGCTCAGAGACTGAGGACTCCAGGCATAGCTAACGCTGGGGACACCCTTGCCACCTAGGTGTTTGTGCTCAGTTGGATTCTCCAGTACAATGGTGGTCCCCCATGGAGCAGAGGGGCTGAGAAGGGATGCTGCTGCCAGGAAGAGTTGATGGGTGGCGCAGGAAGAAGCTGAGCAGGCAGTTTCTCATGAGTGATGACCCTGAGGCTCAGATCCCGACTGCAGACTTAGCAGAAAGCACAGTTAAAAAGCACAACAGGAACCTACTGAGAATCCCTCGAAACCACCCACTCTTGAATAGTCCCTGAGGATAACAAGAAAGCAAATGAATGAAATATGAAAATGTAAGCTGGGTGTGGTGGCTCATGCCTGTAATCCCAGCACTTTGGGAGGCTGAAGTGGGAGAACTGCTTGAGCCCAGGATTTCGAGACCAGTCTGGGAATCACAGCAAGACCTCATCTCCACAAAAACATAAAATCAGCTGGGTGGGGTGGTATGTGCCTATGGTCCAGCTGCTCAGGAGGCTGAGGTGGAAGGATCACCTAAACCCAGGAGGTCGAGGCTGCAGTGAACCGTGATCGTACCACTGCACTCCAGCCTAGGCGGTAAGAGTGAGAACCCCAACTCTAAACAAACAAATAAGAAAACCTGTGAGTGTTACATACTACATCCACCTGAGGTTCATTTTATCAATTTATTGAGCACCTACAGAGCAGGGCTTTACTGGGTTGTAGAGAATACAATGATGAATTACTTTCCTATAATCTACATAAGATTCATTCAATCAGCAAATATGAAAGAAAAGAACAAAAGGCAGGCTTCCAAGTGGCGAGAGAGAAATACGAAACAACATGCTGTGCGACTTTAAAGGGGAACGAACAATCAGAACTGGTTGAGGGAGAAACATTAGGAAACATGCCCGAAATCAAGTGCCCGAAACCCAGAAGTCAGAGCAGTTGCTCATCAGGAGTTTCTGGCAGTGGCCCCTGGCAGGAAAGATGCAGGGCTGGGGTCAGCCACACCGAAAGGAGAGGCGGGGAGGCTGCGGAGGCAGTGGTGCTACTGACTGGCGGCAGAGCACCGTCCTCCAAGAAACTTAACTGGGCTTTGCCATCCTGAGACACCAGGAGGACAAGCTGGTTTGCAGAATGAAAGGGTGAGCAGAGACTGCCACACTTCGTGAGCACCCAAGTCCAAATAACCACTACATGGGACCGCTCTAGGCTGTACTCCCCAGTGTAGGACATTAATGAGTGCTTATCCTCTCGTGTATAATATCCGGTTTTCCTCCCAGCCCCAAGGAATCTCCTAAAACAGGGACACTTCTGACTTCCAGTAGAAGAAACTAAAAATACACCCCTGGTCCCCCAGTTACAATTCTAAAGGGTTTCCCATAAACTCCGTGTTCTCTTAGAAAATGATCATCGGCCGGGCTTGGTGGCTCAACCTGTAATCCCGCGCCTTTAGGAGGCTGAGGTGAATGGATTGCCTGAGCCTGCGGGTTCGAGACCCGCCTGGGCAGTGAGACCTCATCTCTACAATAAATCCAAAAATGAGCCGGGTGTGATAGCGCACACCTGTAATTCCGGCTACTCAGAAGGCTGAGGCGGAAGTATGGCCGGAGCCCAGCAGGTCGAGGCTGCGATGGCCGGAAGTGGCCATTGCACTCCAGTCTGGGCGACAGAATGAGACTCCAACTCAAAAAAAAAAAAGAAAAAGATCATCATTCTGACCACCCCTTTTAAGTTGCAGGATGATCTTCTCCCCATTTCTACCCTCCCATTTTCCCATTCCTGAGTCAATGGCCTAATGACCGGGCTGCTCTCGAGAAGGGAGCTGCTATTATTAATAGGTCCTTGTTTGTAAACAAATGGAATGAAGGTCATTGATCATACACATCAAGGCCTACAAGGGACGCAATTAATTAAGTGGCACCATCTCCAGTGGGTTTTGTGAGTGCCTGGAAGCTGCAGGGTTGTCTCTAAACTTTCTTCCAGGCATTTGGCGTTACCCTTGAGTAGCACATGGATCCCCTGTGGATTAAAGGACAAAACCAGGAGGGATCTGGCTTCTATCATCCCTTCCTCGCCCTCACCCGATTCTATAAATCACTTCTGGCAGGTAGCTGGGAAGCAGCTGCGAGTGACAGGTTTGCTCTGGAGCACAGGAAGCCACCTTTTAACCCGCCTGCTGTTGTTTGTCTCTCGAAACGTGACAAAAGAACAGATGTAAGCAACATGCCAACTGTTGAGAGGATCTGCTCCGAGCACTATAGGAAGCCTGTTCAGAGCCACATCACACCAGCCGCTCCAAGGAAGGACAACTGAGTTCATTTCCTGAAACCCCTACGCTCGCTCTGTTCACGTCAAGTTGAGATTGGCAATGCTCAGGCAACTCACCACGCACACCCCTGCTTCCGCCTTGGCCTGTGGCTCCCTGGTCTCGAAGTTCCTTCCTGAGCTCCATTCAAATGCCAGAGCCCCAGTGCAGCCTCACCTCCCAATGTCTTCTCTGACCCCACACCCATTCCCCATCTCTTGACCAAACTATAGTCGGTGCCAGTCTCTAAGTCTCCCAATCTCATTTTTGCAAACCACCTTGCTATTATTATTTTCGAGCCAGGGTCTCGCTATCACTCAGGCTGGAGTGCAGTGGTGCAATCAACACTCACCACAGCCTCGAGCTCTTGGGCTCAAGTGATTCTCCTATCTCAGCCTCCCAAGCAGTTGGGACTACGGGTGTGAGCCAATGTGCTCAGCCATCCTGTTATCTTCTTGAGGACTGGCACTATGGCTATTGCCAAAGTAGTGGTTTTTCAAATCACCAGTCGCAAACCATGAAAACTTTGGGAAACAAGTTTAAAGCGTTGCACCCAATATTTAAAAATATGAAACAAAAACAAGCTTACAAAAGACAATCTCGGGGTGATTGGGGGGACTATGAAGTGGATATTAAGGAAATTCCTATTAATTTCCTTAGTAACGTTGGTATGGCTATGTAGGGGAATGCCTATCTAAAAGAATTGCTTTATTAGACTTTATCTTTTGGAGCAGTTTTAGTTTCATAGCCAAACTATGTGGAAGGTACAGAGATTTTCCATTTGTCCCTTGCCCCTCCCCACACACATAGCCTCCTCATTACAACATTCCCCATTACAGTGGTACATTAGTAACAATCGTTGAACCCAACTGATACATCATTGTCATCCAAACAGGCTCTAGCTTATGTTAGGGCTCACTTTTGGTGTTGAGCATTGTATAGGTTCAGGCAAATGTATATTGACATATATCCACCATACAGTATTGTACAGAGTAGTTTTATTGCTCTGAAGTTCCCTTGTGAATGTCTTATTTTTAGGAAATGCAAACTAAAGGATTTAAGGGACCAGCAAAAAAAAAAAGAAAAAAAAAGTGTTAGTATACACACACAGATAAGTTAATTGCGCCAAAATGTTGTAACTGCTGAATCTAGGTAAAAGGTATAGTTATTCACTATATTATTCTTTACCATTTTTCTGTGTTTCAAGAGTTTTATAATTTAAAAAAAGGAAGAAAATGAAACAAAGAAAACAATTCTGAAGGCAGAGCACCCTGGATTACGACATAAATGCATTTCTTATTGTGGGTCAAGCCCCAGAGGTTGAAAAGGCTATCCAACAGCAACTTGCTGCTCCAGGCACACAGCAGGCAGGCAACGAACTGTTGGTTAATTACCTTTGAGAAGCACAAATTCAACTGAAGAAGCAAGCTGAGAAATCATTTCGTCTCCAGTTACATCCCATTAACTCAAGCTGCATCAAAACATCTAAGGCCTTTCCTGCCTTAGCAGACTTGGGCCTAACCTTAACTCAGCCTTCAGGCCTTTCGTATCTGTTGTTTAATTATTCTTCAGGAAGGGTACTCTGGCTTTCCCCACCAATACCGGGGAGGAAAGCATGTTCACAGAAGACTCGAAGGAGGGTGTGACCAACTGTCCTGGTTGGATGGGGTTGAGGTGTTTCCCAGGATGAGGGACATTTGGTGCTAAAATGAGAACAGATCCAGGCAAATCAGGGCAGTTAGTCATCCCAAATGTGAAAGATGACTTTGAGAGAACCCTGGACAGACTCAGGAGAGCTGACAGCATTGGGCTGTGTGGAAGATGGTACCACTCTGCCTCGTGAGCAACAGCGGCAAACTTAACTCAGAGAAAACTGTGATGAGACAGAGATCTCTCTGTTGCCATCTCAACAGCAATAGCAAATACCACACAGCAAAGTCTCTCTCAGACCCTTAAACAATTTCTCTGATTATTCATCAGCGAATCTGGAAAGCAAAGGACAAAGGAAACTTACTGTAAAAACATCATCATCACCAAGCTCAGCTTCATTATGGATGGTGGAAGAGGATGTCGTTGAACCTAAAAAGACAAAAATGTAATAAAAAGTGTTTCCCAAGAGGGTAAGACAAATCTGATCATTTTAAAAAGGCTGTTTTAATAAAACCACATTCCATTCCTTTCGAATGTGAATCACCAGCAGAAACAAGTTACCTGCGAATTAAATGCTTTAATTTACTCTTCAATTGACTCTTGCCTGAATGCTCCCTAAATTAACTTTGCCTTCTGTTGTTCCCAATTACGCTCTCCAACTTCTGCACTGGCCGCTAGAGAATAAGTTCACAGAGAGACACCATGGAGGGGAAGGGAGAGGCTGGCCAGTCCTCTGAGGGCATGTGTCAAGCCCTGCCTCTGCAGTGACCTCGAGGTCTCAGCTGTGCAGTGGGAAAAGCACTGGACTGGGAATTCCGGGGTAGACCCGCCACAATCTCCCTGTGTAAACGAGGTTTAGCTTCTCTGGTCTTTTCATCTAACAGTGAGGAAACAGCTTGCACAGTCACCCCCAATTCTGAGTTCAGATACTATATTCTAAACCCCAGATTGTGGCCTCCCTTTTAAGCGGACACCCAGGCAAGGAGACCGTCTAAGTGAACACCCAGGTAGGGAGGTTTTTTCTTGCAATACCAGGGTGTAAGTTTTCTTTGCTTTTCCAAGTCAAAATTAAGGCCGCCCTCAGAAAATCCAGCTTATTTCTTCATAAAACCAACACAGGTTTTTAGAGTTCAACTTATTTACCTGTCCACCCTTTTCTTCATTCTGGTATGCAAACCAGTACACTCTACACACACCCCCCTCCAAAGTACCTGGAAATTATGTGTATCAACTTAATTGACTAAAAAAAAAAAAGGCCAAAAGAAAAACATTTAAATCTAAGTGGCATATATGCCAACAGGGAAATTTATCCTCTATCTTTTCCTTTTCTTGGTTAGGCCTTTCCAAATGTGAACTTAGAAAATATTTTGCTATTACATAAAATTGAAATTAAAAGAATTGCTCAGAAAGGGATGAGAAATGCTTAAATTTTCAACAAGAGATCACAGGAGGAAAAGAAACAGTCCCATAATGCCCTCTGTGTAATTCCTATTGGCATCAGGATTTTTCTTTAATCTTTGAGTTACTCCAATCAATCAGTTTAAGGCAAGTTTGATAGAAAACAGCTAGTATATATAGAAAAAAATTACAAGTAGGAGAACCACATTTTGTGTGTAACTTCAGTGATTAAGTACAATCCAATGAAAACTCCTGTCAATAATATAGGAGCTATTTTCTCTCTAAACATTTAAAAGCTATGTTTAATAACAGACATTTAGGCCAGGCGCAGTGGCTCATGCCTATAATTCTACCACTTTGGGAGGCAGAGGTGAATGGATTGCCTGAGTCCAGGGATTTGAGACCAGCCCGGGCAACTTGGCAAGACCTCGTATCTATAAGAAATTAAAAAAAAAAAAAGCTGGGCATGGTGGTACATGTCTGTGGTTCCAGCTATTTGGGAGGCTGAGGCAGAAGGATCGCCTGAGTCTAGCAGGTCAAGGCTGCGGTGGCCATGAGCATTCTACTGTACTCCAGCCTGGGTAACAGAGTGAGATCCCGACTCAAAAAAAAAAAAAAAAAACCCAGACATTTAAATATTTGTCATTTATATGAGACCTATGATGTGAACACTTGTTTCTGTTGTAAATTTTTGGCTAGTTTATGATTGTTGTTCATGGATTCATGTTCTAGTTAGAGCTATCTTATCACTGATTATAATGTTACATGATTTTTCTGAGACTTGCTTTTCTCTTCCCCCAAATCCACAATGAAGAAAATGACATTCATTTCTTAAGCAGATGAAACATACATTCTTTTGTAATTAATTTCCCCAGATTCTGAATTTGGCACTCACATACCTTGCTTGGTATTTCTTTCTTCACAGGGCCCTGGCTATGACACCTTTAACACTAGTTTAACTGATTGTTAACTGAATGATAACTGGATGTGCTGACGTGGAGAATTCGTGTGTTTGCATCTGTGGACTCTAGCCAATCCCACCATGAGAACTGACCGTCCAAAGGGCTTTCCAGGCCATGACCAGATGTAACACAATGCCTACTACTCACTTACCCATAGACCAAGGCCTAAACCAAACCAGGGCTCCCGATGTCACAGATCTCTTTCCTTTTCAGTGGCAGCTGTACACCCTGGGTCTCTGATTACAGGAAGACAGTGGGTAGGCCAGGAGCCTTCTGGGCTCACCAAAATCCATTCTCTACTTCAGAGCCAAGACAGACCAGACCAAGGCCATTTCAATAGTCGGGACAAAGTGAAAGCAATAAAAAAAAATTGCAAAAATGCACGCAGAAATCCAAAATCTGCTTATTTTTTCATAGTAGAGTATAAAAATCAACTGGAATCACTCCTTACTCTGAAATCCATGTTCTCTTTCCTGAATTGTCACTTTAATTACTCTCCTTGGATGTTCTGAAAGTTTTGGCATCTACTGACCTGGCCTCAAACTCTCCCGCAAAGAAACCACATATGTATATGTGATAGCAGACTACTGGAATTAAAAAGAATCTGGAACATTTCCATAGTCTCATGAAGAATGCAGTGACAAGTCCAATACCTTCTATAAGGTCTTCGATTGCTTTCCTCACTCCCCTGTCAAAGGCTCGAGCATCAGCAGGGCTTTGGAAAGTAAGTCCAAACTTCCTATTATCGACTTTCCAGTGATGAAATGTTGGATTGGCTTTGGTGTAGACCAAGTCCTTTCTTACATAGCATTCCAATACCACCTGAAGGATGGAAACACACAGGCTGGTTACTTGTGGAACAGCCATGATTAGGTCTGACTACAAAGTCTAGTTAGGAACCATCACTGGTGGCAACTCACGGAAACCCTCCAGTCCCTGCCTTCAGGCATCTGTGAGTGTCTCCATCTTAGAAAATAATCTTTGCTTGCTTGTAGTCCATCCGATCTTTGCTGCTCCCTGTCCCACTTGGCTTTGGCGTCCTGTTGCCCTCTACCACCCCTTGTCTCACTTAGCCTCCTCCCCCTGTCCCTGGCTGTGGAACACCAGACAGACACCCAGGTCTTGTGTCTTTGCTCTCTGTTCCAGGCTTACTGCTCTTAGATTGGGGCCTATGTAGTGGTGGTTCTCAATCTTTCCTCCCCTGGGACACCAAATTCAACAAGTTGAAAACTTAACTAATTTGCTCTGAAATTACTGCCACTAGTTTCCTCTTCCAACTTCTCCCTATCTGGCAATAAGAACCCTTCTCTGCTCATTCGCCCTGGCTCAAAATCTGTAGTCATCTTTGCCTCTTCTATCTTCTTTATCCCTGGCCTTACTAATCACCAAGTCCATTTCATTTTTCCTTCAACATCTTTTATATCAACTCCATTTCAGTTTTTGCCTCTCTGATCTGGGCCTCAATGAACTTTATGTTTGGATTACTAGCACCTCTACGTGCCTAGCAATTTAGTCTCAGAACTGGTTTTTACTGAGGTGCAACTTTGAGAAGATTGATCTTTTTATCTTTAAAATAGAAACACCAATGTTATCAATGAGAAGATGAACGTGCTTCGAAAACACTGGATACATGAGAAACCTAACACATGACCACACTCATTGCCCAGTATATGTCCACCGTCAAGTTTTCCTCTTCTATCTACTCCAGTTCTCCTTCTTGTTATTTTATTTTCTTTCGCTTTTTTTTTTTTGAGTCGGAGTCTCACTCTGTTGCCCAGGTTGGCATGCAGTGGCATGTTCATGGTCACTGCAGCCTCAACCTATTGGGCTCAGGTGATCCTTCCACCTCAGCCTTCCTAGTAGCTGGAACCACAGGCACATGCCACCACGCCCAGCTAATTTTTATTTATTTATTGGAGAGATGAAGTCAAATTGCTGAGGCTGGTCTCGAACCCCTGTGCTCAGCCAATCCTCTCACCTCTGCCTCCCAAAGTGCTGGGATTACAGGTATGACCACTGTGCCTAGCCTCTACCCGTCATTTTCACAATTTAGTTCCTGATTTCTTATTCTTCCCTAACAGTTTCATGTGTATTAGTCTTGTCCCCCTAGCTAGACTCCAAAAGATCAAAACGTATAATAAAATAACTCGCTCTGTGTCTAGCACAGTGCTACTACTGATAGAGATACCAGAGTTTATTCAATATTATGGAATAACGAAGCATTGCAATCACATGCATATAAACGTCATTCTTTATTCACTAAAAAACTCAAACTATTTACAATATTTATTCCTATGACTTCATTATAAACACTATAATGATTTTGCTAAGATTTTGCTTAGCCTTAATTTTTTTCCCTGGCAAAGCATGGCATGTATCTACCACAATTGATCTTATTAATTTAGACAAAGCAAGGGCAAGAATAAAGGCCTGCCTAAATTAGTATAAATTCAAATAAGAGAGTATCTTTAAATGAGACAAATTCCAAGAATACAAGAAAGCAAAAATAAATTAAATGATGCCTCATAAATGTTTCCTAGCTTCATAAATAAATGAGAATATTCAAACTGGTATATCAAATAGTAGTCCCAAGCAGCTAACTTTATTATATTGAAACAGAACAACAGTCTCCTCACACAATTCTATTTATGATTAAATTGCTTATTATGGCCATTTCTCCCTAAGAATAGTACAATGATTAAATGTCAGCCCAGCCCCATTCCAGATTGGAGAAATTCAAATAACCAAGGATTTAACTAACAAATGTTATCTATTTTAGAATTTAATAGTCTCAATTCAAAGTCTCAAAATAAACTTTTTGTAAAAACAAAGACTCTCAGTTTCTCCATATTTTTAGGGTGAAAAAAATTAGCCGTCGGTTGACATTTTCCAACTTTCCGAAGGTACATTTTCTTAGAAAAGTTTAAGTGACATAAGTTCAGCTACCTAAAGTGAGGAAGAATCAGATATCATCTCTTTATGTCCTCTTAAGCAAAAAAAAAAAAACAACACCATTATGTATCTTAGTCTGAAGACAGAAATGAAGAAGGTCAGATGCTTTCATCTTCATAACAGATATAAGCCCTCTGGTGAAGTTTTGGCACATACACAATTAGGCATTAATTTAAAACTTGAGAAAGTCTTAAAAAAATACCTATACCTTTTAGAATAATATGCATGAAGAGAAAAAAGTGATTATATTCTTGTTGGAAGCTTTAAAAAAATCTATACAAGGAATATACATATTATAAAATATGTACGTAACTTAAGATGCATATTGAAGGTTCCATTTTTCCTCATCACCCTCAACACCTTTTATTTCCAGAGTTACCCACTGCCAGTGTGGTGGGCACAACCTAATTTTCTTTCTGTGGCTTCTTTCTATATATACTCATAAGTTTGTGCATATTTGTGTTTAAATGAAGCCACATCTATACATTGTTTTGCAACTTGTCTTTTATTTTCCTTAAAAAACATGTCTTAGAGATTTTACTTTTAGAAAGTAAAAATAACTCAGTTTAATTCCTCACTATGGATATATTACATTTATTCAACCATTCTCCATACTAACAGGCATCTGGGTAATTTATATCTGGTCACTTTTACAGATGATGCTACAATTTACATCCTTATATATTTTAAGTGAAAATTAGAATTTTGGACAGCTTCCCAAAACATAAGTCTTTTTCAATGAGTCAGTGGTGATATTAAGAAATGCATTTTTTTCATATTTAGAATAAAATGTGTCAACATTTGGAAGATCTGCTTAACTCAGCAAACCACGATTTTCCAGATGACCAATGCATGATGTTATAAAATCAGGCATGAGTACAAGATCGATTCAAAGTGAAAGACAAAACAGAGGATTTCTTTTTTTTTTTTTTTTTAACAAACCAAAATATTTTAATGTAAAAGAATATGAGGCCAGGTGTGGTGGCTCAGTCTGTAATTCCAGCACTTTGGGAGGCTGAGGCAAGAGGACTGCCTAGGCCTAGGGGTTCGAGACCAGCCGGGGCAGCTTGGTAAGATCTCGTCTCTACAATTAATCACAAAATTAGTCGGGCGTGATGGCGTGCACCTGTAGTTCCAGCTACTTGGAAGACTGAACCGGAAGGGTCGCCTAACCTCAATAGGTGGAGGCTGCGGTGGCCGTGAATGTGCCACTGCACTCCAGCCTGGGCGACAGAGCAAGACTCCAACTTTAAAAAAATATGTATATATGAAAAGTTCATTGATATGGTTCCAGATTCCACATCTAAGAAACAACTCTGGGTTGTTTTAATAGTGTCAAAGAAGAATATCTACAGTTGTCTGAAAATGTTATTAAAATATTTCTCCCTTTCTAACTACATAATCTTTGTGAACTTGGATTTTCTTCATATATTCAACCAAAATAGCATATTATAACAACAGATGAAAAGCTGGAGCAGATAGCAGAATCCAGCTATTGTCTATTAAGCCAGATATTAAGCTCTCCAAAAACATAAAACAATGCCACTCTTCTAATTACTTTTGCTCTAGAAAACAGGTATATATTATGTTATAAAAATGTCATATACAGTAACAATATTGTTAAATTTTAATAAGGTAAATGTTAATAGCGATAACTCACCAAACCACAAGCTCTCTGGGGTCCTCAATAAATGTTATATAAATGAGTGTAAAAGGATGCTGAGACCAAAAATGTTCGAAAACTTTTGCTGTCCATAAATCTTTGTGTATTGAGTCTTTTTCTATGATAGTGTTCTAGATGTGAACTGCTAGGTAAAAAGATATGCACATTTAAAATTTAAATCCTGGTCGGGCAGGGTGGCTGACACCTGTAATCCCAGAATTTTGGGAGGCCAAGGCGGAGAATCATTTGAGGCCAGGAGTTCAAGACTAGCTTGGGCAGTACAGCAAGATCCCGTCTCTACAAAAAGTAATAAAAACAATTAGCTGGGCATGGTGGCACATGTCTGTAGTCCCAGCTACCCAGGATGCTGAGGCAGAAGGATTGCTTGAGCCCAGGAGTTCAAGGCTGGAGTGAGCCATAATCAAGCCATTGCACTTCAGCCTGGGAGGCAGAGCAAGACTCGCTCTCTTTCTTAAAAAAAAAAAAAAATCCTGCCAAACTGTCTTTCCAAGAGCTTTGCTAGTTTAAATTCTTCCACATAGTATGTGAGGATGCTTACTGACCTGCACATGGGCGATGACTAGAATGATCAACCTTTTAGAGTCTGTGATTAATCTTTATGAAGTGGTTTCTCACAGGAGCTGTTTAAGGAGGAAGCTCCTGTAATCCATCTAAAATAAGATTCAACTCAGAAAATTTTAATTTATATGTAGTTTCTCTGGCTTGATTGTCCCTAACCTACCAAAAAAAAAAAAACTAGAATAACTCCTTGTGAATGTGTGTCTGGATCAGAGACTTCCCCTAGAAACAATGCAGTTCAGTTCACAGCATGTAATTAAACAAACAAAAAATGTAATTAGACAAAAAAAAAAAACTCACAATATGACGAATTCTAGAAAAACTACTGACAACACTGTTTCTAACAGAAAGAGCATGTTGTACCCTAGTTAGAATATTGGGAACCCTGAGGCCCTCCATGCAATGTGTCCTAAAGATGGTCTGCAACGTTTCTTTGCCATTCTACCTTGTAGAAGGGGATTCTCTCAACAACCCACCCCAGCTGCCGAGCTATGTGGGCCAATACCCTCCAATGGGCACTACAGAAGCTTGAGAGGCCAAAGGAGTCACCAAACTCCAAAGGGGTTTGTGTGTGTGTGTGTGCGTGTGTCTATCACTGAGTACAGGACTCCAGAATCTCCCAGAGCGTGAAACAGGCAAGGTGAGGGATGAAAAGATGCAGAAGTACAACTGGGTGCATGGGTGTGTGATTTAAGTACTAGAAAATATGAAAGGCCAGAATTACAGCATCACAGAATGTAAAAAGGGTGGAAAGAGGGATGGGGAGATGGAGAAATGATGGGGGAGGAGATAAGCACACTTTTAAGATAGCATGATCACGTACAATAGCAACAAACAAAAGAAGCCGGTCCACGACTCCAGGGGGTGGACAGAGGACTGGGAGTGCCCTATTAGTATGCAGAGTTAGTGTGAAGGGACTGGGTTTTGCAAAGAAATGGGCTCCAGTGCTGGCTATGCCAATGACTGCGGACCCAGACTGAGGAATTGGGTCATTTTTTGGAGCACTGAGTCTCCCTATTACAATGTGGAGACAGTGATATCTTTCTCTTTCAGAATGTAGCAGGAATTTAACTGAGGTTAATTATGTAAAGGTCCAAGAACAAAATGATAAAAGTTTACTATACAAGACACTGGGAAGACAGTGTTTGTAAAATTAAGGGGGCTGGGCTGTAACCTAGAGAGCCATTTCAGATGGAAATATTCTATGACAAAGCAAAGAAATACCAGAAAAATATAGCTTTAAAAAATATGTAACCCAGCTGGGTTCGGTGGCTCAGCCTGTAATCCTGCACCTTTGGGAGGCTGAGGTGAGTGGATTGCCTGAGCCCGCGGGTTCGAGACCCGCCTGGGCAGCGAGACCTCATCTCTACAATAAATCAAAAAATCAGCCGGGCGTGGTAGCGCGTGCCAGTAATTCCGGCTACTCGGAAGGCTGAGGCGGAAGGATCGCTGGAGCCCAGCAGGTCGAGGCTGTGGTGGCCAGGAGCGGCCACTGCGCTCCAGTCTGGGCAACAGAGTGAGACTCCAACTCAAAAAAAAAAAATTTTTTAATATAACCCTTCAAACAAGATAGTGTATTAAAACACAGAACTACACAATAAAAAAGAGAAAGGAGTGAAAAAAATTTCTGTCAAAATTCTGTGAAAAAAGAACACCAACTAAAATAAAAGGGCAAGCAACAGATTATAAAAATATATTTGTAGCAAATATGGCAGAGGAAGACTAATATTTTTATTATACAAGAGAGTACACAAATCAAGGAGAAAAATAAGGCCCCAGTAGGTAAATACACAAAGGGAAATAACAGATAATTTAAAGTTACAACTGTTTAACATTAGTAAGCAACAGTAAGAGACTACTGTTAGTCTACCCAATTGGTTCAGATTTAAAATATTTGACTCTCAGCCGGGCTCAGTGGCTCAGCCTGTAATCCCGCGCCTTTGGGAGGCTGAGGTGAGTAGACTGCCTGAGCCCGCGGGTTCAAGACCCGCCTGGGCA
>NW_007249969.1:155749-223823 GCF_000164805.1 Carlito syrichta | reverse complement strand
GCCTGTAATTCTGGCTACTCGGAAGGCTGAGGCGGAAGGATCGCCGGAGCCCAGCAGGTCGAGGCTGTGGGGGGCGGGGAGCGGCCACTGCACTCCAGTACGGTCGACAGAGTGATATTTCAATTCAAAAAAAAAAAAAAAAAAAAAAAAAAAAAATATATATATATATATATATATATATATGACTCTCAATATGTTCAAGGAAATTCTAATGCTGGCAGCAGCCCCTTGGTACATGTATGAAAGTCAAGAAAATGTGACTACTCAAATTATTTCACAAAAATAGTAAATGTGGAAAATGTATACAGATGTAGTCATAATACTGAGGGGTGGGGGTAGGGGGTCGAACCTTAATATTTGACACTAAGAAGAGACCAAATAATGAAACATCAAACTGATACAGCAACATGGAAAATATGAGACTATTAGGTCAAAACAAGTAAGATACAAAATCGTTGACAAACTGATTATAGTTATGTAAAAATAAAAATATGGCAGGCACAGTGTGTGCACCTGTAGTTCAGCTACTCAGAAGGCTCAGGTGGGAGGATCGCATGAGCCTAGGAGTTGGTGGCCAGCCTGGGTAACAATGAGGGACCACATCTCTAAAAGAAAAAAATAAAAACATGTACAAAGGGGAAGAAAAAACTAACAAAGGGCTAAAAGTGATTCTGCAGGTGTGACACTGGTTCAGTTTTGGGGTCAGAGTAACGGTATCAAATACTAGTTCCAGGCCCCCAAAATGGGTCATCAAGGACAAGGAGTTTTTCTGAATCTTAATTTCTTAAATTATAATCACACTGGCTGTTTAATGATATAATGATACAATCCAACCAAAGGGCTGGCATTGTACTTAACACACAGAAAATGCTAGAGAAACGGCTGTCATTTTACCTTTTATTGGCAATGTGGTTATGCTGCCTTTATTGCAGAAATGTTATAAACAATAAGTTTTTAAATTATTTGACTATGTAGGGCATTTCCTGAATAGACACTTCTTAAAATTAGCTGTCTTCTCCCTTTCAGTTTTCAGAAATGGGCTGGGTGTGGTGGCTCAGGCCTATAATCCCAGCACTTTGGGAGGCCAAGGTGAGAGGATTGCCTGAGCCTGTGGGTTCGAGACTAGCCTGGGCAACTTGGTGAAACCTCATCTCCACAGTAAATAAAAAAATTAGTCGGGCATGATGGCGTGTGCCTGTAGTTCCAGTTACTTGGAAGGCTGAGGTGGAAGGATCACCTGAATCCTGCAGGTCAAGGCTGCAGTGGCCAGAGTGTGCCACTGACCTCCAGCCTGGGTGACAGAATGAGACTCCAATTCAAAAAAAAAAAAATTTTTTTTCAGAAATGAAATCAAGTATAAAAATTGCATTTCTGTTAATCCATATATAACATTTACAAATTGTTCTGTCTTATCTATTTTGTAAATTCTTCAAACTATAAGAAATGGTTGCAAAAGAGGATTAAATCTGCACATTTTAACACATAAAACTCAACAGATGCTGCTGTAGATGGTCTCAAGTGTAACACTGACATTCTCATGGTGCCTTTGCATTTTCTAAGATCCTGTACAATCCTGCACATTCTGAGTCAACTGTTGGTTTTTGAGTATACACTCCATGATCAAATACAGACAGAAGTCATATCTGTCCATGTTTAGGGCTACCGATTTAGAATAGATTTGGACATTTCATCTTCCTTTTTATCATAGAAGCCTTCATAACATAGAACTAAGCATTCAAATTCCTTCATGAGACTGTTATGTTATAAGTTATTGATATTCTATCCCGGGAGAGAATGATTACTCTCCAAAGTATTAATCTAAAAGCATGCATAATTATTTCTAAAAGTACGATACTGTACTTTTGTTACTGTATTTTTCCAAACATGGTTTATTCATTAGCTTATTAAATAAAAGCTACAGTGTCTTTTAGATAAACATTTATTTAGAAGTCACCAAATACCAGATTCAGATGACACCTTGCCTTTGCATTTTAACTTCTAGCATCCAAACTTCAATGGCATGCTCCATGAATCAACCTTCCATTTAAAAAACTCTGACTTCACAGCTCGGTACAATGTGATTCATAATAAATAAAGAGCACACTTTACTTTGAATACCTTGTTACAGTGACAGAAAGACATCTTAATTAATCAAAGACCCCCAAAAGACAGCCAAATACACTTCTAGGCATCCGAGTTATATGGTGTCATTTATCTGAGTTAGATGGTCCAAAGAGAGTTCACAAGAAAGGGAAGGTCCCGTTTTGCAATTTGGTACCAGCTCCAGAATTCTAGCTTTTGCAAGAATTTGAAGTCAGAGAACGAATAAAAAAATACCTAAGGAAAGAGGGCTATGATTTAACGTAAAGAAATCAGTCTTTGCTAATTTAACCACATGTTGTATGTCTGCCATTACCAGTTTGTCTTTCTGCCGTTCACCATGGATGAGAAAGCCGCTTCGTCCATTGCCTTCGGGGTGCATGACTTTACAGACCCCGACGCGACTGATCCCGCCTCCTTCCTGTGGGAACCATCCCCCGCTGGAGTCATCTCTGGTCATAACCACAGCCTTGACGCGCACAATATAGCTGTCACTAAAACGACAACAACAAGAAGAACGGGGCATGACAAAGGTCTGGTAGCTGTTGAACATGTTTCACAACGCCGGTTGACCAACAGCCAGCACTTTTCTGGACCTGTCAAAAGTAAACCTATGCCTGGCAGCAATCTTAAAAGGTAGCCCATCTCAATTTTTAGGGAAAAAACAACACTTAAACTCGATATAAAAGTATATTTTAAGAAAAAAATTAAGAAAGTAATGAAACAATTAAAAAAGACTTGTGAGTCTTTGAAGATGTACTTGGACATAATATTTTCCAGTCTCTGGGTTTAAGCATTAATAAAACAAATTAGCTGGTCTCTGTAATTTAGTATCTTCAGGTTGTAAAGACACAGCTCCATTAATTAAAGAAGGTATTATGATTTCAACCCTTTAAAATCAGTTGACAATGAATGACCAAATCTTAACATTTTATAAAGCGAATCATCTTTTTAGCATAAAATAGAACAATCTACTTCCAAATCATAAATTCACCCGAAATCACTTATATAGGTGGGAAAATATTTCAGTTCAAATAATCCTTTACACACATGTAGACTTTTGTTTATAATCTTATTTTTTTCCCAGTCTAAAATTTCAATTTTGTAATAAGTTCTTTTTTACACATTTGCCAAAAATCCACTTTCTCCTTCAGAGACCAACTCTAGCTTCTTTTCCTTCTTCACCACTTTTTGGGGAAATCTGAATTTTCAGTAAGGCCATTACATTCTCACTTGCTGTTTTCTCTCTTTGGATAGAAGCCATTTTTTTACTCATTCAAACATATAGTCACATCTTGAACATGTCACGTGCTGTACCAGAGTCTAGGAAAACAGAGACGAAGTGTAACACAGAACTCCTTGGTCCTCTAGAAGACTGTTCCCTGCCCCCAGTGCTCAGAGCCTGGCCCCAGCAACCTGCTGGAAGCCGTAGACAGTCCCTCCGTACCACACCGCTGTTCATCTCACTCACTCCCAAAGGCAGAACCACCAGATTTTCCAAGACCCCCCACAGCTCACCCTCCTCTATGACACAACTCCCTTCCCATTGCTTCCAACCTCCAGGTCTCAAGGTCCCCCATTTCCCTCACTTCCTCATCTCTTCCTCAGGCCATTCCTTTCATTTTTAAAAAATTGTGGCAAGATATAAAAGGCACAAAAGTTACCATTTAAACTATTTTAAAATGTCCAAGTCCAGTGGCATTAATTGCACCTGTAAGGTTATGCAACCATCACTCCCATCCACCTCCAAACTTTTTCATCATCCCAAACCAAAACTCTGTACTTACTAAACACTAACTCCCTATTCCCTGCCCTCAGCTCCTGGCATCCTTCATCCTACTTTCTGTCTCTATGAATCTGATATTCTAGGTACTTCATGTAAGTTCCTTTCACTTTCCTAACCTGAGTGAAAAAGTGCTCTTGACTGAGCCTCTGTGGCTTATTCTCACAGGGCTGCTTCCTCTCTCCCACCTCACATCCTGCGGGGCCTAGGTGGAGTGGCCTAGGTGGAGTAGGGTGCTCAGCACAGCTGCAGGCCATTTGCCTTCATCCAGTTCCTCTGAAGCTCACACACTGTCCATGTCCCCACCACTCTTCTTCAATCTTCTACAGACCTCTGGGTCATTTTCCCTCATTCCTTGAAGACTTTAGCACCTGGGCTCACAGCCCCTCCATCTCTCCACTATGATCCCAGCCACAATTCTTGGTAATGTCATTATTGTCTCTCAGGGTCCTTCCAATTCCTTGGCCTCTCAGTTCCTATGACACTAACTGCACCCACAATGTTGTGCAACCATTACCCCCACCCACCTCAGCCTCACATCCAACCTTAGTCATTCATGCCCAGGTTAACTCTTGGCCTAGTCATTACCAATATCTGCATATCACAATTTTAAACATCTTGCTCTCCAGCCACCACCTCCTAACTCTGCAGCTTCCTCCCGCCAGACTCCAATAATTCTGCACCCCATTGGGGCCAGCAGTCTACTGTTCCGACCACTTTCACTGTTTCCCACACCCCTCATGTCCTCACTGGACCCTACCCAACTTAAGTTCCTTGGCCTACCACAATACTGCTTTGCACACAACCTTAACGCCTTTGCCCTCTCTTTTCTCATTGTCACTCCCTGGCACGACCCCAACTCGGTTAGATCTTACCACCCGCCTACTTCATGCCCCACCCACAACCCTAACCCAGTTAATCTACCATCTAACTACTCCATGCCCCACGCAGGGTGCAGCACATAGTGAGAGGGGAAAAAAATCCACTCTACTATGTTCATGGGTCTCATTTTAAAGCCATAAACACTAACCTCAAGTGGGTCCTTAAGTGCCACCTGGCATCCTGCTACATTTCCCTGCTTTGTCCACAGAAGACTCTTTCACACGGTCCCCTACCCCCTTGCTCTCGGAAAATGGGTGGGCTTGCTTTAACATCACTGAGAAAATAAACACAATCAGGAGAGACCTGGCACCTGGGCCTACTGCCCTGCCCGCTGCTTTGTACCAGCACCCTCTCCGCCTTTCCTCCTGTTTCTGTGGCTAAGCCATCCACGATCCAAGCTGGGACCAACTCCTCCACTTATAAACACCTTCTAAATGCCAACAGTGCCCAAATCCACATTTCCATCCAGGCCTCTTCTGAAAGCTTCAGATCAGTAGAGCCAAGGGCCCATGTGATGTCTGCTTGGCATCTAATAGGCATCACAATCAGCATGTTTCAGACTGAACTCCTCCCAACTGGCATCCTTACTTCCACATTTGCCCACCTTTTCCAGGAAACAGAAAGGTAAATGGAATTATGATACTCGACTCAAACAAACCCTCCAGTAGAGTTTCTTGCATTACTGAGTAAAAGTAAAAATCTGGTCCTTACCCTAGTGTTCTCCTTTTTGCTCCTTCCACTTCAGATCCAGTGGCCTGTGATGGCCTTCCACATTAAGCACACCCCTATCTCAGGGCCTTTGCATGTACTATGTCTACTTAAAAACCCCACTCTATACCCTTCTTCTCACACACCAGCTAGGCTCATTCGGGTCTCTGCCTAAGGTTATTTCAGAGACTTCTCTGTCTGCTCTATACATAGCAGTATAGCACCCTTCATCCCTCTAAAATCTTCTCACCCTTCTTTGCCTTTCTACATGCTACCAAGTCAGTGCTTGCCTTGTAACATATGTTTGCCCACTAGGATATCAACTCCACAAGAGCAGGCACCTTGCTGTTTTTGTTCACTGTTATACACCTAAAGCCTAGGTTGGTGTCTTACATGTAATAGGTTGTAGAATGAATGGTTTAAACACACAACGTAAGCAGGTTTAGAAAAAAAGTTTTCTAGATAATAGAATCACTGTAAAAATAAAAAAAGTGGGCCAGGCTCGGTGGCTCAGCCTGTAATCCCAGCACTGTGGGAGGCCAAGACCAGTGGATCACCTGAGCCCATGGGTTCAAGACCAGCCTGGGCAGCTTGCCAAGACCGTGTCTCTACAGTAGATAAAAAATGAGCTGGGTGGCAGCTTGCGCCTGTAGTTCCGGTTACTTGGAAGGCTGAGGCGGAAAGATCACCTGAGCCCAGCAGGTCGACGCTGGGATGGCCATGAGTGTGCCACTGCACTCTAGCCTGGGCAACAGAGAGAGACTCCAACTCAAAAATATTAAAAAGTGTCCAATATGCATTTGCTTACAAACCACAATAGCTCAACTGGGATAACAACAAAGATTTCCTTTCCATTAACAGGCAGATTTAATAAAAATCACTGGTCCTACACGTAGAAGTACTTGCAAAAATCACAGGCTATGCTTGCGTATGTACTACTAATCCATTCACTTCAGAATTCAACATACACATTCCTTTAGATCCTAGAGGTTGTTTAAGAACATTTATTCAGAGTAAGTGCATACAAACAATTTTGGAGAATAATGTTTTTCCCCCTACACTTTGTTTATTTAAAACTCTCTCTCTCTTCAGGTCTTAAGGATTTTTAATTCTCCAGTTTGCAACACAGCTTTCTCAGATCTTCTGTGAGTGTACTGTGGGTTTCATCTCAACAGGAAATAGCCAAGGGGAAGAATTGAAACTCTCTGCACCTCTTGTTAAAACACGCTTTTACTTTTTTGTGCTGCAGCTGCAGGCTCTTCTCCCTTTCTTTGAGGGGATTAAGTAAACACGAACAAGAAAAGTTTGCATTACTTAGGTTAGTGCCATAAACTTATTTCCAAAAGTATTCATTTATTAGAGATTTTTTAAAAATACCTCACCCCTCTGCTTCCAGACCGCGAGGGCTGTGAACACCAGCCTTTGCTTGCACTCTGAGGCATCCTCCTTCCTGCCTGATGCTTCCTATCAAGCACCTTCCTCATGTCATAGACTTCTTGGTGATGGGATAGGAAGGAGAGGGGAGGAGTTGCTCAGGGGGCAGAAGCCCCTTTGTCTCCTCCGGTAACAACTCCGGCAGCCAGCATTAACAGAGGCATCTGGCTATTTAAAACAAGGCAGGGGGATAAAGCGTTGCACTAAAAGCTGCAAAGGATGTCTGGATAATCCAGCTGCATGGCTATGTGCCAACTGCTTCCTATCTGTGGTATATTTACGTTACTCAGGCACCTCACCCCACCCAAAACAGAATGACAATGAACTTCTCTACCAAAAAGGTATAAAGGAGGAAAACTCCCTTCCTACCCTCCCTCCCCTTCTTTCTGGAAAGAATTAAACAACATCTGTTTAAAACAGATGTGGGGTTTGTTTGGGGGGAGGGTGGTGGAGCAGGAAAGGCAAGGGCAGATTCGTTTATAAATGTGTACAAGGAAAATGCTGCTGGTATGCCTTAGAAAAAAGTTTTAAAACATGTGATCATCATCAAAAATAACAACACAATTGAAAAAAAAGCTTCTGAAATTGATTACTACTGTACTGGTGAGGACCTGGTAAAGTTCCAGACTTGGGTCCAAACACAAACTGACTGGTGTTTGAACTTGAACTGACATGCCCCCAAAAAGTCGATGTCCTTACAAATGATGTTTGACAACCACCACTCAAGCAATACCATATTCTTTAGGTGCGTTATGAGTAAAACTGGCTGGACTGGGGAATCTTCCATTTAAATGTGGTTTCTTTAAGGAAACAGCTTTGTGTTTCCAACATGCGGTCCTATTTATAAAAACAGGAGTTACTGTCTTGTGATCACTCAGTATGCAAAAGAAAGAACAATTTCAAAAGTGGATTAGCACCAGGAAAGCAAAGTTTTAGATCTCAGGCTTTTCTGTTCTAAGTGTTCTCCAGATTCAAACAGGCCCTGTCTGGGCCATGTTAGAGAAGTCAGCTGAGGGACTGTAGGGAAAGGTGATGAGGCAGCACTGATCACATACAGAATATGTGCTTCAGAGCCAGACAGGTCAGAGTCCCTGACCTTCACAGTAGCTGAAGAAACCTCTTTTTGAGCTCCAGTTTCCTCCTCTGCCACATGAGTAGGGGATCTATCCTATGGGTTAAAGACAGTGATGCAAGTCAGGTGTCAGAGCCAGGGACGTTTGCAGAAAGGCTGCCCTGATTACAAAAACAGGTCCTTTACACACTCACCTCCCTGGCCACTGAGGAGTGGGTTTCCAGACTGCCTGCCCATTCATTTGTCTGTCGAAGAGTGGAGGGGCAGGGAAGCTGTCAGGCCCCTGACAGTGGGAGAGAACAGAAAACGAACCCCTAGCCATTATCAATAGCAGCGAGATGTATAAAGACCAGGTGTGACTGTCCATCGCAGGCACTCCTGCAGAGAACACAGGATGGAGACTGGCCTTTTACATCCCCCCAAATACTCCCAGGTCATCTCTTATCTGATTACATGGCTCCTTTCTCTCTCCATTATGCTCCACATTAGAGTCACTTCCTCTCAGCCTCTCTACCACTCCTCTCCACTTCACCAGACCTTGAGAGGGATTAGCCAAGATCCCAGCCTCTCCAGCCCAGCTCCCAGACGCCAGCTGAGCCAAATATAACACCAGCTTCTCGCAGGGAGCCAAGCACACTCACTTTATTTTAATCGCATCCTTGCCCCAATCTTCCTCATACTTACAGATTTACATAGGCTCTTTGATATACTGAATTATATACATTATATATATTTTCAATATTATATACATGTGTATAAAACATATATGGATGTAATATATATATAAATATAAAAATATACATGTATAGTGATGTTTTAAAAAATAATTAACAAAATATCCAATATATTGAAAAGTCAAAGTTATTGGTGGTATTTTCTATTTGTTAAGTTGAGGGGTGGCTTTGTGGATGTTTAAATATCAACTACTTAAGAGTATTTTAAAAGTGGATTGCAAAAACTGTTTTTAGAAGTTTGTATATTCTTAGCTTTATAGTCAAGGGAAGTCATAAATAAGATAGTTTTAGGCATGGTGGTAACATGATTTCTGCTCTGTACAATCCACTGAACATACAACACTTGTTCTGCACACTAACGTCCCAGGAAATAAGCCATCTATATTAATCACCAAAACATGTACTGTTTGTATAGTTAGATTAGGTCAATATAGAAAACAGTGTTAAGAAAAGCCCAGTGGCCGGGCTCGGTGGCTCAGCCTGTAATCCAGCACTCTGGGAGGCAGAAGCGAGTGGATTGCCTCAGCCCACGGGTGTGAAACCAGCCCGGGCAACTTGGTGAGACCTTGTCTCTACAATAAAATAAAAAATTAGCTGGTTGTGGTGGTGTGAGCCTGTAGTTCTGGCTACTTGGAAGGCTGAGGTGGAAGGATCGCCGGAGCCCAGCAGGTTGACACTGGGGTGGCCGTGAGTACGCCACTGCACTCCAGCCTGGGTGACAGAGTGAGACTCCAACTCAAAAAAATAAAGAAAAGCCTACTAATGCCCATGGCAGAAAGACTTGATTGCAAAGATGCCAGATCCGGCATTGGCTAATTCTGGCAAAGGCACCAGAAGGTTGGGCTCTTCTCTCAACCACTGATGAGCAGGCACTGTGAAGCAAAGGAGAAACTTTCTTAACATTACATGGTTGCTTCATGAGAATAAGAGAATTATTCGTAAGAGAATTGGTTTGCATGATATCAGAGTTGGGGAAGGTGAAGAGTGGGCCAAGCTCACTTAACAGAAGACTTCCACACCATTATTTAACATCAGTGAAATTAGCTATGAAATACACTCAATGGAGAGTCATCCTCGAAACTGCCCTACCTCAGTATCTGCTATTAAAAGAACCCGTGAACTTGAACAGGTACTAGCACTTCAACTTGAACTCAACAGTGCCAGGGCACTATGCCAGTGACCAGATTTTTTTTTGAGTTGGATTCTCACTCTGTCGCCTAGGCTAGGGTGCAGTGGCACACTCATGGCCACCCCAGTGTCGACATGCTGTGCTCCGGAGATCCTTCCGCCTCAGCCTTCCAAGCAGCTGGAACCACAGGCATGTGCCACCACACCCAGCTAATTTTTTACTTATTGTAGTGATGAGGTTTCAAGTTGCCTGGGCTGGTCTCGAAACCGTGGGCTCAGGCAATCCACTCGCCTCGGCCTCTGAAGTGCTGGGATTACAGGCTGAGCCACCGAGCCCGGCCCAGTGACCAGATTTAACAAGACGAGGAAGCAGGCAATTCAGTTCAAGCTTCTTCGTGTCCCTGCTTCTGAGATGCTGCAGCTCATCTTGCCCAGGCAGCATAACCCCCTTCCCCCAAAGAATTACATAGCTTTGATATGTTTTTAATCTCCATTACCAATTTAAGTATCTCTTAATGGTATGAAATGAGTTTTCAGGAGCAGAACCCCAATATAGAATATGGTGCCTGCCCAGGCCTATTCTGCAAACTTTAGATGGTGCCTTCAGATGGGGAGGAGGCGGCGGTAGTTTTTGCCTTACAATGGCAGACAAGGAACCTTCATCCAGGAACCAATTAGGTAGAAAGCCAGGGGTTCTGCTGGTATCATGGGAGTCCCAGAGGGGGTGTGGATAAACTTTCCTCCTTCATTCTGTGTTAGGCTCTGAATCTGCACTAAGTAAAGCCGGCAGAAAATGCCCTAGGAATCCCCGCGGTATCCTTGAGCACAAGTCAGTCAGTTCTGCTGTCCTGCAAGGTTACTAGCACCCGCTGTGTCCAAGTTCTACCCTCTCCTGGAGTGGGTGGTATGGGGTATGTCCATCCTCATCATTGCAGGCCCTGGATAAGCCCAACATCTTTGTTGTTCGTGCTACCTAGCTACACTGAAAGCACACAAACCAACCTACTCACCCACATACCATTTTCTAGCACACACATTAAAACAGGCGGTTTCCTCTATTACCATGAAAGACGTGGACAGGACAGTTGTCCATCAGTTGATACTTGAAATATAAATGATTATTAAATGTAATGATGTATTAATCATTCTGCAGAACCAACCCTAGCAAGTCAGAGTTTATTCAACATAGACCTCTGTATTTTTATTTTCCTGTTGAAATTTTAATACAAAAATACTCCTTTTTAAGCTGTAAACTCTTATTTTTATAGGCTAGTGATTCTGATTCAAAATATATGCCAATACCTTGCTTAACATACAGTGCTGATTTAGCATGTTAAATGCCAGTGTAATATTTTCTTTAAATCTCAATATGGTGTAAATATACATCTTTTCCCATCTCCAAGTACCACCTTACACCTTCAGACCACCAGAGCCAAGGTAACATGTACAATGCACCAATTCTAGCACATTTTCTTGCATGGGGAGGAGGCCGTGGCACCTGTCCTGCAGACGTTCTTGGGAGTGGAGTGGATGCTCTGTCTGGCTGTCCCAAGTCAAGGGTCCCAGGCAGTGTGCTATCCACCAATCTGGCCTCTCCTTTCTTTGCTGCTGTGTCCTGTGACCCATAATGGTCAAGAGAAGGAAATGAAGCAGAGATACAAAGGAACAAAGACCAGGGCTGGAAGTTAAACGTGTTAGCTTTACAGAGGCTTAAGAGGCCTTTGAGGAAATAGTTGGGGAAATACCAGCAGGCTATTAGGGATCCTCTGACATCCCCACAGCCTGGGAGCACTGCTTGCCAGTTCTGGTGAGCTTGAAAAGCTACTGTGCAGATGTAAGTTGGAGTTTCTGGTATCCTGTCACCCCCTTTGAGAGTCCCAATTCTAAGGGCAAATCGGCATGGACTGTGAATGGACGGTGGTATGCCCATGGCACTGGCAATGCCCAGACTTGCGGGAAGTTACCTCATAAAAGGCTGGTTTTCTGGTTTCCTTTTCAGCAAGGTTTATCAACTTATATTAGATTCACTCCACTGCACTATGTTTAAAACACAATTTTCGATTTTACTTCTAAGAGTCTATCTCCTGTAGTTTGAACAGGCATAAATCCTGCACAGAAAAACAGTGATTCAACTGGATGTTACCTATATTGCACTCATTTAAGAAAAAAAAGAAGGCCTTATAATTTTACATATTTAATATATCTAAAATGTCTTCGGGACAGAGCCATAGTGTTTTTAAACAACAAAATCTTTCCTACCAATATCCTCTGCTCTGTCCCAAGCTGTTAGGATTATTTGGGGCCAAGGTGGATCATTCAGATTTAGGCTCTTCCTCCCAAGGCAAATGCCCTGTACCAGACAAGGTTTCCGAACCCATAGACAAGGCTTCCATGTCCATGTCTGTGACCACTCCTTCTTCCGTTTACCTATCACCTCCAGGAATTCTAAGTGCTGAAAGACAGTTACTGAAGCAACAAGAGAAATACAGACAAGTATATGAGTGTTTTACTGTAACATTAAATCCATTAAAGCATTATTCACAGCTTCTCTAAATGTTAACATGGCCATTTTAAGGTCAGTTAAAACATTTCAGGAAATTATGGGAAGATGTTATCGTAACAGTTCATTAAATTCAAGGCATTTATTGGAGACTGTTCTGAGTTTTGGTCAGAAACCACCAAAAACATGAACAACTTTGACATAAGTAAACTACTTTTTAAAAAAATGAAGTTTATTTCATCCAACCAAAAAAAAAAGAATGAATCTACCTCTTACAGACTGGAATGGTTCCTCGTCAAGGGCTGAGTCTCAGGGTGATTACACAGCATGAAGCAGGGACTAAGGAGTCCCAGGAGGAGAGAGGCCAAAGTCTGAATCTAGGTTTACGCTTTTGCTTTTATTGTCTGTCTGCTTTACTGAGCCTGAAGTTCAGTGGAGTTCATAATTAATCAAGATCAAAGGATTACCGACTTAAAATAAAGCAAACAAAACCCACCCCTGAAAAATCCTTTCTTCTACTTTTTACTCCGAAAGCAATAATTTTCTTCGACTTTCCCTCTGTTTTTACACACCCTTCCAAAAAATGGTATTTACGATCCACATTTAAACCCCAAAACCAGTTAATGGAAATGTAGGATTACTAAACAAAATTAACTCTCACCACATTAAAGTGTACAAGTAATAGAAAAATTGTTACTTCAAAACACAAATGGCAAAGGGAGTTGTTTAAAATTAATACTCTCCAATTCAGGGCTTTAAAAATTGTAGCCCTTGAACTTTTATGCCTGACTTTCTCAGAATATTTTTGCTTTCTTTTTCATTATTGGAGAAAACAAAGAGAGTACTTAATAATCCTTGCGCTGAAATGTTTAGGGAGAAAGGCCCTAACATCTGCAACTTACTTTGAAATGCATTTCAAAACAACACAAAATCTTGGAAATAGATGGGTAGAGGGATATGAGTGTATGAACAAATAATTGCAAAATGCTCATTGCAGACTTCAGGTGGCAGCAAATGGGTGCTGGCCAGATACTTCTCTTTGCTTTGCTGAACATTTGAAAACTTTCATAAGGAAGAAGAGTGAGAGAATTTACAGTGCTATACTCTAAATTGAGGCCAATATCCAATCTACAAAATGCTGACAAGGGTGCTAAAAAGTCAGGTTACTTCTCTTTCTGCGATTGAGGACACAGTTCCCTTTTATACCTGCTCTCTGCCCATAACCCCAAAGCAAACAATGATCAAAAGGTCAGGAAATTACCTTACCAAACAATGTTAATACCAAATTCTAAACCTACAAAATCCTTGATCAGCCAGACTTCAGTGAGACCTGTTCTCAAACAATAAGAGGTGACATTTTTTTTTTTTTTTGAGTTGTAGTCTCACTCTGTCACCCAGGCTGGAGTGCAGCGGTACGCTCATGGTCACCGCAGCCTGACCTGCTGGGCTCAGGCAATCCTTCCGTCTCAGGCTTCCAAGTAGCTGGGACTACAGGCACATGCCACCAAACCTAGCTATTTTTTTTTATTTATTGTAGACTTATCTTGAACCCCTGGACTCGGGCAATCCTCTCACTTCCGCCTTCCTAAGTGCTGGGGTTATAGGTGTGAGCCACCACGCCCGGCTAGGGGTAATAATTTAACCCACAGGGAGGAAGGAAAGTCAGGGTATGATGCTAGCAACAAGGTGACAGGGTTTTTAAGAGCCTCACTGTTCATATTCCCGACAGATCCACTGAATATGGATGTCCTTTCAGGTGGCAAAAAAGACGACTTTATTTAGTTCCCTTTTATCTAGGATTCTGCCACCTCCCTTATTAGAGATATGAAGCTAAATACACAAAGAAACAATGCCCAATCAAAGCATCTACCCTCCCTGAAGAATGCTGGATTGCTTCCTTTCTTCCCACATGGAGAGTGAAACAGAGGTAGGCCTGAAGGTAGAGTTTAGGTCTTCAAGTTAGTTATACTTTTTAAGCTAGGAAGAACTATAGAAACCATCCCCCACTCAGACAGAAAAATTACAATCCAGACTGCAGAAGGGACTTATTCAAGGTCACTGATGTTAGGGATAGATAAAAGACTAGGAAGTAGTCTCTGCAACTATCATCTGTCTACACTTCTTTTTTTTTGAAAGGACCCTATGTTGTGACAAAGGTCTTGATATCTGAGCTAGGTGCTCTGGAGGATATATGAGGGGAGACCCAAAAAACCCCAGAATTTATTTATAAAAAATTGTGTATTTATTCTTACACGGTTAAACTTCAAAGTACTCTCCGTTTGATGCAATACATATATTGAGACACTTTTTCCGCTGCTCAAAGCAGTTTTTGAACATGTCCATTCTGAGGCCTTTTAATGCTTCTGCTGTTTTTTTGTTTCACTTCTTCCGCAAACATTTCCCTTTGAGGAATTTTTTTCATTGGGGAAACAAAAAAAAATTTGCTTGGGTGAGATCAGGTGAACAGGGAGGGTGAGGCTCAGGGGTCATGCCTAGTTTTTTTGGCCAAAAACTGAACACTCAGCACGGTTTGGCCAGGTGTGCTCATAAATCACCCATCATTAAATGGACAAACGAGTTGAAATGATCTCCAAAACAAACTCTCTGAAGCCGAATGTAGCCTCTCACAATAGCACTAGTTGGTACACTGATACTGATGCGTTCCTAGGACACTTATCTAGTGGAAGAAGCCAGTACTACAAGGTGCCCACCCTCCAAAAACTAATTCCAGTTTTTTGGGGGGGTTCCCTTTGTTATTCTTATTGGTCTTTTAACATTTACTAGATAGGCAACTGATTGTGAGAGGAATTAACACAGCCACATGAAAAAATGACAAAGTTGGAGAGTGGGACAGGGAAGACCTATTCATCTTGGCAAAGTTTCATACCAACAGAGGCATATCCTTTTTGATCTATCAGTATAACCAGTGTCATAAGTCAGTAGACCTAAAGACCTAACTAACCTCTATTACACATTGCCTTCTAACAATTGGGTGGGACAACCCAGTTTCTACCTATGTAAAATGAGAGGTGGGGACCAAATGACTTTTTAGGTTCCTTTCAATTCTGGTCCCTTTTTAAACTTCATGTTTGTAAAAATGTCCTTAAAGCCCTTTAGCTATGGCAGAGGGCTTAGCAAACATAAGCCACTAAAATATACTACAAAAGCAGATCAGAAAACATCAGCAGTAAAATGCAACTGAAAACATCTTTTGAATAGAAAAAAACTTGAAACCACAAAGACCCAAAACCACGACAAACAAATATGTTCTCTTAGCCCAAGTATTATTGCACAATTATAAAGTTTCCAGGAGTGAAACTGGTTTATCAAAGTGTTTTGAAAAAGCAAGGAAATGATGAAAACTGAGTTTTAATATGTTTCGTAAGACCATTTGTTTAAAACCAGTAGGAACAACCTAGTTGCTTAGCTGGGTTTATGCATCCACAAATGTGAAATTCTTTTTAGCCACGTGGAAGAAAAACTCCCAGACACACTTATGGAACAAATTATAGGCAAAGAAGAGGGGAAGAGAGATCTGCCCCTTCTTCCAAATAGTTTGTTCTATCTGCCTTATCAGTTGACTCAAGGTGAACTGTCCAGTTTCAATCTTCACTACATTCACAGTGAAAAGGAGAAAAACGTTCGAAAAAGGTAATGAAGAAATGTTTAACATAAAAAATGGGGACAGACACCTCTTACAGAATTTTGGTAAAGCAACTCAATGCAACTCAATACACTGCAAGTTACATGTTAAGTTCGGGTTGCTTCAACGTGGCAAATAAGCTCTGGTCCAAAAGTTTTCTTGTGTATCAGCTGTTTGAAATTAGAATGTATTCTTCCTATAGAAAAAAACATAAAATGGTGAGCAGTGGGATTCCCAATCTAGTCCACAAAAGTCTAATCAATTCATAAAATACTGTTATATTTCCCAATGTTCTGACTGCCTAATGACAGTCTCCTTGATAGAAGACTCTTTCACCACCGCCAGTGGCCTGTTCTGCTCGGCTCTTGCTGGGTTTTGGCTAAGGGCTTTCCTATCTGCGTGTGGGGTGGGGGAGAAAAAAACAAGCAAGGAGAAATTCTTAAACTTCTGATTTACGCTCCATTGTGGGGGTCCCTAAAATTTGGCACCACTGGATCTTGAATGGCTCTAAAAGGATCCATATTAATGCTATAGTTTACAAATGCCAACTCAAGCATTTCTGGGGAAATTGTTTCTTTTAGGATCACAGTAACTGTGGTGAGCAATTAAGGCAAGTGCCAGGCTCATAAAATACTCATGAAACTGTTAATTCTTGACCAGTTAACTTCACAGGGGGACAGGATTTGTCCTACAAAGGCAATTTCCTTCTGACTGATAACAAAACAGAGCCATCCACTCAGTACACATATTTCCCATGTTCCTTCCCTGCCATAAAAGAACTGGGAGGTAAGGATAACATACTGACCAACTAGCTACCAAACTTGCTCATGGTTTTAACATGTTGATCTTAAGGTATTTTTTCATTTATAAGGGAGCATTCTAGTTTCAAGTACTTGACTCAAAAAGAACTCCCAGGACAACTAGAGCTACGTACACCTCCCAAAGTCATCAGCTTGTGGAGGCATTTTATTTCAAGACTAATGATCTTCACAGATAAATAACTGAGACCCCAAGTGGCTAAGCTGCTGGATCTGGGCCATAACCAACAGGTTTGTGGCAGGGAGCCCAACCAAACTTTAAGTCATGCATTCAGTGGTGGCTAAAGACCACTGCCCGAGACAGGATAACCAAGTGGCCACTGCCAACTTCTTCCACCTGAGAGCTTTACCGAGAGGTGGCAGTATGCCTGGCCAACCTGATGCACTTACACTATCCGAAGCCATGCTGTTATAAACCCATCACTGTAGGCTGCCATTGAGTATTGAAAAATAAATAAATAAACAAAAGGGTCCCTAACTTAACTGTTGGTCAAGAGGAACAATTCCTAGTTCATCTCATTCACTGGTGTATTTCAGCCATTGTTTTGGTCCTTTAGGAAAAATCACAAGCCCTGAAGGCATCATGAATGTGCCCAGCAATTTCCTACAGTGAATAACTCTCTATATGGAAGCCTTTGTGTAAATTGAGCCATAAGTTGATATGACATGATGGCACTTTTCCATGTGTGTTTACATATAGAAAATTAGCTTTAATACTTATTGAAGCCGGGCTCAGTGGCTCAGCCTGTAATCCTGCGCCTTTGGGAGGTTGAGGTGAGTGGATTGCCTGAGCCCGCGGGTTTGAGACCCGCCTGGGCAACTTGGCGAGACCTCATCTCTAAAACAAATCAAAAATTAGCCGGGTGTGGTAGGGCGTGCCTGTAGTTCCAGCTACTTGGAAGGCTGAAGTGGGAGGATCACCGGAGCCCAGCAGGTCGAGGCTGCGGTGGCCGGGAGCGGCCACTGCACTCCAGTCTGGGCAGCAGAGTGAGACTCCAACTCAAACAAACAAACAAACAAACAAAAAAAGTATTGAAAGCCAATTCTTATCTAAAAAAGTAAATCTAAAAAAGATAATTTCACATTCATGTTCATTGCAGCATTATTCACAATAGCCAAAAGGCGCGGACAACCTAACTGTCCATCAAGGGACAAATGGATACACAAAATGTGGTACATACATACAATGGAATTACTGAGTCTTTAAAAAGAAAGAAGCCTTGTCATGTGCTATAACGTGGATGAATGTTGAGGATGTGAAGCTATGTGAAATAAGTCAGTCACACAAAGATAAATACTGCATGATTTGGTTCCACTTATATGAGGTATCCAAATGTGACTAGTCAAAGTCACAGAAACAGAAAGCAGAATGGTGGTTGCCAGGGGCTGGGGGTGGGGAGTTGCTTAGTGGGTATGGAGTTTCAATTCTGGAAGATAAAAAAGTTCTAGAGATCTGTTAGATGTATATAACACACATATAGTTAACACTACCATACTAGACACTTTAAAATAGTTAAGATGATACATTTTATGTGTTTTCTACTGCAATAACAAAAAGACAATCTGAAACAAAGAAGGGCCACTACAGGTATACTAAAGGACCCCAAATTTGGAAAGTCTGGATTTAGCTAAGGAATATTTCTGCAGTCTTCAAGAAGTAAACATTACCACTATTTAAAAAAAGCCAACTTTTCCCTAATTATAAGAGTAACATATGTCCCCATTGTACAAATTGCACACATCACAACCATTCTTTAAGAAACATTCTTCTATACTATAAGGAATAATTAACAAATTTGCAAGACCTTCTCAAGGGAACTTTAAAAGGAAGATCTTATGCTTCCAATATAAATGTAAATACTGCCTTTGCTTTGTTTCTTGGGGTACAAGCCAAATCACATATATGAAAAACACAAACATTTCCTTTGGTATTGGTTTTACTGAGGTAACAATGGTTTTTCTTATAAAATAATTTCAAAGAAGAACAAAGTTAAATAGAATAGATTTTCCCCTAATTGTTAGCTCTAACAAATTTTCTTACTCCTTAGACAATTATATTTTAATAGAATGCTTACCATGTTTACAACTTAGAACCCACTTTATGATTAGTCCCTTTTTATTCCTTTTATTCTAATCTCAGTTTTAGGATTGTTAAACACACATGTACACACACAATCACAAGGATTTTCTAATAGTTCCATTTCTTCCACATGGGGTTAGCAATGTTTTTTAATATTACTCAAAGCAGAAAAAAGGGGCTGTTTTATTTTTCTTTGAACCAAGTTCCTGCCAGATTTTGCACATTGCAGTTCTTTGGCAATGTGATGAGAACACATGCCCACCCACAGACACTAATTTTGCTCTTCACCCTTCCCAAGCAGCCTTTATGACACATGCTGTCTGTGCTCCATTTAATGGAATTCAAGAGTCCCAGTCAAACAGCAGGACAATAGCAGGCAACCCATCTTCTCCACTGGATGGGTTCAAGGAACTCGTGTTTAAAAGAAAATCACAAAAGAAGCCAAACCTAGCCTGGACATCTCCAATCTGAAAAATCTTTACCACTGAATGAATTAACACTGGAAACTAAAAGTCATTTCTTCGGTCAAAATCTGGAAAGAGAGAGCATCTTGCTGCAGTTCCTTGCATACTGCACTCTACGAAGATCAGGCAGCTAACTCCTCATACTACTCTCAAAATGTGCAGCCGAGAAGGTACTGCTCTCACGTCAAGTCAAAGGCTCTTTCTAAGAGGACTGGAGGGCCAGCCTGGTTCTGAAGCACTTGCTTTCTTTGTGGTGATCATTAGGCCTGAGGAAACGTTGGTGATTAAGAATCTAGCAGCAAGCCGGGCTCGGTGGTTCAGCCTGTAATCCCACGCCTTTGGGAGACCGAGGTGAGTGGATTGCTTGAGCCTGCGGGTTCGAGACCCGCCTGGGCAGCGAGACCTCATCTCTACAATAAATCAAAAAATCAGCCGCGCCTGTAATTCCGGCTACTTGGAAGGCTGAGGCGGAAGGATCGCCGGAGCCCAGTGGGTCGAGGCTGCAGTGGCCGGGAGCGGCCACTGCACGCCAGTCTGGGCGACAGAATGAGACTCCAACTCAAAAAAAAAAAAAAAAAAAAGAAAAGAATCTAGCAGCAAATGTGCACGGCTTCCACAACTATGCCACATACACCTCTAGATGATGGGGGCACAGTCAATGCAACAAGCTGTCAGTCAACGTAGACCTGGTAGAATGCTCAGGACTAACGGAAGTCCATGCTGGTTCAGTAAGAGGGTGTTCATTCATCCCATTTATATTTCCTTAACAATGGGTTTATGTCCTTAGAAGGCTGATCCTTGTGTCTCTGGTTTTTCTGAGCAACACAGACAAGTTGCTATTTCTAGATAATGATACAAGATCTGCCTACAGGTGTTATTAATCCCACCCACTGTGTAGGCAGGATGACCATAAACTAGAGTTGTAGGGAGGACAATGTCACAGCAGATGATAGGCAACGGACAGCAGGCAATGGACAGGTCAACCCTCCTGTGGGAGTGATCGTCATGGTCATGCATCCAGAAATCATACATCCGTACAGCAAGAACATACCATAGACTCAGTAAGCAGGCTCCTTCTAAATACAAATATTTTTAAATGTTCGTAGATGATCTATAGAGATTTTAAATAAATCTGTGTTTATAAAATGTTTACTGAATTCATAATAGCTTTGAGTCTTGAGAATACAATTTTAATAGATGCTAAAAATCTTCAAGTCAGCAAAGACTGGGAAAAACTGTCTGTTTCACTAAAACATCTTGGATACTAACCTTTGAGGATTCAAATGTTCTCCCTGACTGCCATTCTCCCCCATGAAACAGAGCAAAAAAATAAAAAATCTTTTATCCAAGTTTGCGCCACTCTATTTGACTCAGAAAACATGGCCACCAAACCCATCAAATGGATTTTTTTGGTAGAGCAGTTCTTTCTTGATTTCCATACAAGAGTTAGGTTCCCAAGAACCAAAAAGGAATAGCTCAAAGTTGCTTATACACATAACAATTAGTGGCCCTGAATCACAGACTCCAATAAAACTATGAATAAAAGAAAACCCAGCCGGGCTCAGTGGTTCAGCCTGTAACCCCGCGCCTTTGGGAGGCTGAGAAGAGTGGACTGCCTGAGCCCACGGGTTCGAGACCCACCTGGGCAGCGAGACCTCATCTCTACAATAAATCAAAAACTCAGCCGGGCGTGGTAGCGCGCGCCTGTAATTCCGGCTACTCGGAAGGCTGAGGCGGAAAGATCACCAGAGCCAGAGTGAGACTCCAACTCAAAAAAAAAAAGAAAACCCAGGGAATAATCTATCCCCCGTAACGACGAATCCCTACTTAGAGCAGGTATTAAAGCAAGGACAGGACTGGGCCCAGATCTCAAGCATTATTTTAATTTAACACTACCTAGCACATTGCTCTGAACATAGGCAGCATCTCACTCAATATCTATTGATTGCTTCCAGGTTGAATGATACTAGACCTTTTGGTACTGGCCGTGGCCCTGTGTTCCTTTTCTCTCAAAAGGGAAAGGAGGCATCTAAAATCCATGCAGTCACCCTGGGCTGATGGCCCATCATGCTTAACAGCAAAGGGCCTCTGAGGAGTGGCAGCCATGCCCCAGGAGTGATTACTACTGCCCAGTCTCAATGGCCAACATAGCCTGTGTGTAATGCAACCAAAGCCAAAAGAAATCTATGCTGTTATGGAAAGACTGTGGACAGGACCTGAGCTAGTCCCAACCACAAAAAAATCACAGGAAAATTAAGACATTTTCACAGAAAACACCAGTAAATCAAGAACTTCAGAATAGGTATTTTTATATCCCTGCCTACAATCATTTTCTCAAGGGGAAAAAAATGGTCTGATGGGACTTAACATTTCAGTGAAATCAGAGGAAATTAACTATTCTGACTTTAAGACAAAACAAAACTAATTTACATTATATTTCTGGTGATTTTGACAAAGTGAACCCTAAGTTGAGTGTGGCATTACCAAAACTATAATAAACCCTGTTTACTATAAGATGGCAAAATAGGGGCTTTAGTTCTAACACTTAAAAAGTAGCTTTTCTTCTACAACTTAAAAATTTTGTTAATAAGAAAGAATAAAAAAAGACCCTCACTTTGAATCCAAAGTATTTTTTAATGTCACCAAATGCTATTATTAAATATGCACTATATATGCATGTATACACATACACATATAAAAATAAGTACTACAGATGTGGGCAGGAAAATTCTTAGCAAAACCCCCACATATTTCAAATACTGTTCTTCCTCATTATTGTCCTCTACCATAATTAGCATGTTACAGCATAACAGGTGGCTTTCATTTATAGAATGCAAAATTAATGAAATTTGGAGATGGTCCTGTCTCCAAAAACAAATTGGCCATTTAAAAAAAAAAAGTGCACCCCTTAATCTACAAAACAAACAAAAACCAACCAAACAAACTCTGTTCACGCTGGCTTTCCAAATTATACGAATTTCTGAATGTAATTAAGGAAGTAAATTGAATGCATTTACCGACAGTTTAAAATTCATATACCTCAAGGAAAACAAGTCATTATTATGGGCTTTACAAGAAAGGAGAAGAGAAACAAAGACTGCCTATTTTTCTGGCTAGGTAATTCCAGATCTATTTAATGCTCTCCAAGTGATAACAGGATTTACCACCATAGACTGGGCTGTCCCACGAATGCCAAATCTTAGGCGAATTTGTGGGCAGTTGTGTTATAGGTCTTGACCTAGCCATTCTGGACAGACAGATCAGGAAAGCATAAATAGTACTGCTATAAACTAACTATAGCATCTGTCCCTAGTAAGCAGGACTTGAAAAATATTTTTTTTAAAAATATGAGGAGACACTGAATAGACTGTCAACACACATAGGAATGTTTAATATACTCAAATAAATAAGATATGTGCTTTAACTGGTCAGGCATTGTTTAAATTTAGTGAGTGGAGAGAGAGGGTCAGACAGGCAGACACAGCATCCCAATTATGCAGAACAATCCCTCGGATCATGTGAAAGCTATAATTAAATGTTGCTACCAAATCCCCACTACCCTTTCTCCCACCTAGAAAAAGTTAAATGCACGAATTCAGTATGAGCAAATTGTGATTTGCAAAAAATAACCATATTCACTCAGTAGGGGAATAAAGCTTTCTTACATTAAGTCACGCATCTTGGGGGTAGGAACAAAGCACAATACTGAAAGAAATCCAACATAATACAATAGTTATCTTTAGAATATCTCCTTCAGCTCACCTCTGCTTATTCTTTTTTTTTTTTCCCCCTAAGTGCTAGGCCACCCACCCAAAAGGTATACCACCTTGGCAAGCTGTTTCCTAGGCAGCATCTTTTAGATTCAGGATTTAATAAAAGGGATGGATTAAAACCATTTCTATCTGAATATCAAATATCTAAGCAGAAATTTGGATTCAGAAAGGGGGATGAGTGGGTAAGAGCACCGTGTCTATCAACCGACTAGTGCTACCTATCTGCCCTTGCACGTGGACATACACACAAATACAAACCCCCCCACACACACTCACTTTGGTTCTTGACAACTAGGATACATTTTCTCCCTTAAAAAATGCTAAAAGCAAGTGCCAGAAAGGTTAAGCAGAAGAGAACAAGGAGATAAAATTCATGTAAACAGTAAGCACATACCTGCCAGGCGATGCCATTTCCTCTACATTGTGGAGACCAAGTGCTGGGTATTAACATTATTGCTACTATAAAGCTTCCGATAAAAATGGATCGTCTCTTGCTGACCTGAGAACCAGCTGGCTGCCTGAGAAGTGGTTTCCCCCATATATGATTCAGTCTCCTTGACAAATATACTGCATTGTACCGGATGAGTCATCCGAGGGTTAGTCCGCATTTTATGGGCCTGTTGTGTCATTACTCACATTCAACATCCTGCTTCTCAAAAGTGGAAACTGGAAGCCTGACAGTTGACAGATGCTTTTTCCAATTAAAATATTGTTTTAAAAAATTCCTGTAAGTTATGATTATCAATCATTGATAGTATGAAAGGCCTCAGAAGCAAATGGCACAGCTCAATACCTGAAATTATGTAGAACCACAAGTGCAAATTCTTCACCCACTCCTATCCCCAAACCAAATTATTTTGTCCAGAGTCAAGAGCAAGGACCCCTCTCTTAAGCTACTAATTGAATTAGTATAGGCATGGACCTTGCTGATTCTTGTGTTGCAGAGTTACCCAGTTGCAGGAGCTATGTAAAAACTACATATCAAATTTTGAGCTCTGGGTTCATTTTGTTAGGTGGGGATAGTGGCATTATGCTTACAAAACGTCTACTTTTCAGAGAGGCAAACTGAAGTATGACAGGGATAAAATGATATATTTTGAGATTTTTTTGTATATTATTTTAGCCCCCAAAATACATAAATAAAAAGGGAGAAGGAGAGGGATAAAGAAATGTGGTAAATTCTTAATAGATCATTGCATCTGTGTGGTGAGTATATGCAAGTTGACTTCATCTTTTCTCTCTTCTTTGGAGTTTCTTTGAAATTTTTCATAATAAAATATTTTTTAAAATTAAAAAAGGCCGGGCAAGGTGGCTCAAGCCTGTAATCCTAGCACTTTGAGAGGGTGAGGCGAGAGGACTGCCTGAGCCCGTGGGTTCGAGGCCAGTCTGGGCAACTTGGCGAGACCTTGTTGCTACAATAAATAAAAAATTAGCCAGGTATGGTAGCATGCGCCTGTAGTTCCAGCTACTTGGAAGGCTGAGGCGGAAGAATCGCCTGAGCTCAGCGGGATCAAGGATGTTGTGTCTGTGAGCGTGCCACTGCACTTCAGCCTAGGTAACAGAGTGAGACTCCAAATAAAAGAATTTTTAAGAATTTTTTTTGGTCCCTATGGTCTAATTTATACCTAAACAAGGCATTTTTCTGGTGAGGTACAAAGAAAGCTACCATGCATGTGAGTGGAGGGTAGCATCCACAAAGTGCAAAAGAGCGACCCTATGGGTGTGGGAGCTGAACTTGAAGTTGTTTCAACCTTTCAGCTGGAAGGTATGATACGCATGTTCCCAAGGCCTGTTCCCAAGGCCACTGTGAGGGCTGCATCAACACCCTGAACGAATGCCTGTTGAACTTCTCCTCCCAAGGTTATCTGGTGACTGTTTTCATTATGCTTTCTTTAGGGACACAAGTTCCAGCTTCGTTCATGAGCTCACTGTTAACAGTATGAAGGAGAGGTGACTATTTCCAGCTTCCTTATAAGGTTCTGGAACTGCTCCATGAGAGGTTATGTAAGTCACATCCACAGTCTTTTACACCAACAAATCCTTTTGTAAGGTGGCACTGTGTTTGTTTGGCTTACTTAATGCTCAAATTGGGTGACTTAAACCATCTGGAGGAGGAAGAGCTTTTGATTTCATAGCTGGAAAAAAAAATCCAGATATGGAAGCACCAATGAAGGTTAAACAAAACCATTGTTGAAACTAGATATCATTTAAAAAACTATCCAGATTGGTGCACTGTGAAAGTATGACAAGTCACTACAGGAAACTTGAAATACACTGAAGGTCACTGAAGCCCAGAGCCTCTGCACTGTCTCTTTAGTTCCGAAACTAAAGGATGGGAGAACGTTTCAGGCCGAGGCTCCCACCTCAGCAAACAGCTGACCCAGCTCAAATGCTCAAAGGACACTGTCTACTAGGACTGCAAACTGGCTGCAAATGGTTGGGACAGTCCCCATCCAACATCAAATTATAACCTCACTAATCCAGACTGATTAGAATTGTGTGTGAGACTGAACTAAAGACGTCCTTGGCTTTGACAATTCTTTCCTCATAAGGACTGCAAGCTACAGGCTTATCAAAATGTTCCCCCCGCAAGGTTTTATAACCTTTCACACACTTAAAAAGCACAATTTACCTTAATGCAACAGGTGGAAATGGGATAAATGAATAAATGACTAATTTGAGTTCTATAAGAAATAAAAGAAATTTTGTCAAGAAACAAATTCAAAGTTCATTAAAGAATTTTATAATTCAGATTAATGAAAAATACAGGCCGGGCATGGTGGCTGAAACCTGTAATTCCAACACTTTGGGAGACTGAGGGGACTGCCTGAGCCCATGGGTTCAAGGACAGCCTGGGCAACTTGGTGAGACCTCATCTCTACAATAAATCAAAAAATTAGCAAGGTATGGTAACATGCGCCTGTAGTTCCGGTTACTTGGAAGACTGAGGAGGAAGGAATGCCTGAGCCTAGCAGGTCAACGCTGGGATGGCCGTGAGCGTGCCACTATACTCTAGCCTGGACAACACAGTGAGACTCCAACTCAAAAAAAAAAAGAAAAATAATAACAATCATAACACACGGAAAGATTAAGAATAAAGCAAATATGGTAGCATGTTTAACAAATAGGGAATTAGGTATAGTCTTTCTTATTATTCTTACAACTTTACTGTAGGCATGAAATATTTCAAAATAAAGTTAAACATTCACAAACACAAGAAGGAACATACTTATCCCGTTTTTTAAAAGAAGATTTTTATGGATTTAATAATCACCACAGTAGCTGCTACTGACATGCCTGCCCATTTATTTATTTTATTTTTATTTTATTTTATTTTTTTTGAGTTGGAGTCTCACTCTGTCATCCAGACTGGAGTGCAGTGGCTGCTCCCGGCCACCACAGCCTCGACCTTCTGGGCTCCGGTGATCCTTCCGCCTCAGCCTTCCAAGTAGCTGGGACTACAGGCGCATGTTACCACGCCCAGCTAATTTTTTTTGATTTATTGTAGAGATGAGGTATCGCCAAGTTGCCCAGGCGGGTCTCAAACCTGCGGGCTCAGGCGATCCACTCACCTTGGCCTCCCAAAGGCACGAGATTACAGGCTGAGCCTGAGCCACCGAGCCCACCCATTTAAAAAATCTTGGACCATAAATAAATTCACCAAAATGTTGACACTGGGAAATGCCTCTGGGTTTGAGATTCTCAAAGGGTGTTCCTTGCAAACAATCTTCTAAGAGGATACACACACACACACCCCAAATATACATTTTGGGAAAATATACTATATCCTCAAGAATCCCATTCAAGTTTGTTTAGTCTTGCATTTCCCAAATTTATTTGACCGTAGAGCCCCCACCCCCTCATGCTAATGACACTACTAGTCAGAAAACAACCTGAATTATGCAATTATCCAGTCTCCCTTCACCATACCAGAGGGGCCTATGCCACCATCAGTGGCAGTGAGAAAGCCTGCACTTGTGTGCAATGGGTTGGCAGCTCATGCCAGTGTTGGGCCAGGGCGAGGCCATCCCAAGGAGCAGCAGCTTGCTTCAGGCCTGGCTTCAGCAAAGCACGAGGTCTAGAAACTGGAAACCAGTCTGGATGTCTTTTGCCTCTCAGCTCCCCAGGTTACATACTCATTTCCTAGCACTGATCCTTGGCAGATAAGAAGCAAAATGAGCCAGGGGAAGACAGCAGAATATGGCTCCTGATTTCTTAAAACTTTCCAGTGGACTCTTATTTTTTGAATTTTTGCCATGGTATTAACTTACAAGGGTTTTAAGAATTATTTGGTTTTTTGTTTTTCTTTTTATTTGCTAAAGTCCAAATACTGGCTAATGTCAAATTCTAAAATCAAGTGTGGATATCAGCAATGCAGCCACTGTAGGCTGTACTGTGTAGTGGTATAAAGCATTAGCTTGAAGTCAAACTGTCTTGGTTTGAAAATCCAGTCTTGCCCACATTTATATTACATAACTCCTCTAAGCCTCTGTTTCTTTATCTGTAAGATGGGCATAATATAATTAATAACCTCACAGAATTGTTTTATGAATTTAGACTCTCAGGGGTGAACAAATTATGGTCAGCCACCACATCTGCCTACATATTGTCTATAGCTGCTTGAGAGCCACTACGACAGAGTTGAACAGTTGTGACAGAAACCTTATGATCCCCAAAGCTGAAAATATTTACTATCTAGACCTTTACAGAAAAAGCTTGCTGACCCTTGGTAATCAACATTTGATGAATAAATAACCAGGTCTTTTCCCTGCAGAAGTTTTGGTCATCGGTCCTTTTTTTCTGCTTAATGTCCCAAATAAAATCAGGTACACAGTGTTATTTATGGTGATCTGGTCCACATGAACTGTAGCTCACACTTGCTTACTATGCAAAACACAAATCTCCGTCTCATGGCAGAAGGGGAATCTACGGAGCCTGAGGTTGCCTGTTGGTCTTTCCCCCCATTCTCTCCTCCCTGACTTGCCCACTCAAAGAGGACCTCCCCTATTTCAGAGTCCAGTGACCCCAGTTGAAATGAGTCCACAGCCATGCCTCCCCTCCCCCACATCACATCTGTGCATTATGTAGAAACCACATGTATCCCCAGAGGCTGAAGCAAGAGGTGAAAGATGATCTGGAAAAGGCATTCAAGAAACTGAGCAAACAGAAACGAAGGATGCTTTCAAGAGGGCTGGACAGCCACATGCAGGATTAATAAAGCTGCGAGCGACTTTCAGAAATTAGGGCTGTAGTAACACCATCACCACTGGTAAGACTGAAGGCCAACCCAGAAAAACGAGGAACATGCCTCAAAGTTGAGTCCTGAGACGTGTCCCTGCATCTAGTCATACTGCATATTTTCTTTGGCCGGAAAGCGTGTTTATTTGGGGAAAATGAATCCACAGCATTAATGGATAATGCAGGTGAAGGGACTCCTGGGACTGGTCTCTGGGAGGGGAAATCTGAACAAAAGAAACCATTCTAACTGCCTTCAGTTATGTTCTTTAGTTTTTTTGGGGGAAAAAAAAGTCTTAGCCAGCTGTTTGGATGGATTAAATCTGGGATGTACTTAGATACACCCAGTGTCTTTCTGGTAGTTATTTGTTGCCTTATTGGCAAATATCAACATCTTTGAGAAGTCAATGCAGGAGAGAAATGCCTACGTGATATACTAAAGCGAATGATGAGGCTGGTAAAGGAAGGGGTTAGGTAGATGATTTCTACTGATACCTATCAGAGTAGGATTTCAGAGACAGCATGCAGAGTGACAAATCTCACTTGAAGCCAAGTCAGTTTTCAGTCATGTTTCTTAAAAGTGTAACTAAGCTGGGCGTGGTGGCTCACACCTATAATCCCAGCAATCTGGGAAGCCAGGCGAGAGGATTGCCTGAGCCTGTGGTTTCGAGACCAGCCTGGGTAACATGGTGAGACTTCATCTCTACAATACATCAAAAAATAAGCCAGGCATGGTAGCACGTGTCTGTAGTTCCAGCTACTTGGAAGACTGAGCCAGAAGGATCGCCTGAGCCCAGCAGGTTGAGGCTGTGGTGGCCATGAGCGGCGAGCCACTGCACTCCAGCCTGGGTGACAGAGTGAGACTCTGACTCAAAAACAAAACAAACAAACAACCGTGTAACTAACTGGCTGGCAGGAAGGGTAAGCCACAGCTCTCTCCAAAGCTCATGGTTAACTTTAGGATGTTTAGCTTGGCCATGGCCAAAGACCAGTACTGATAAAAGGCATAAGGGCTACTATGCTAAGGGGGGAAGGCAGTAAGACAAAAAAAGAGGAGAGACAGACAATCTATAATGTGTGGAGCTTTTCGGAGTTAGGACTGGTTTCAGCCCTGGTTTCTTTAGGAAAAGGCAAACAGAACTCACATTCAACCAAAGCCCACTCTGTGTGGGGTGCTCCAGATGGTTAGATCATTGCACCCACAAATTTTGTTCCTGGTCTATGTGGAGGAAAAGTGGGGAGCTGAATTACTAGGCAGACTTTGTCTAGATAGTCTGAGTTTCTCCAGCACAGTATGTTACACAAACAGGGCAGAGCTGATGACAGTGGGAGAAGGAATCCGAAATCCGTGAGAAATATGGGAAAGTCACTCTGGGAAATTATGGGAGGAGCCAAGGGCTTGATTAGCAAGGAAAAGGGAACAGTTAGAGTATTCAGGGTGCTGGTTATGTGGCTGACTGGGGCCAGGTTTCTATGAGAAGACTGGCTTCCCCTTCAAGCTAGCGATGGAGTGTTAAGGACCAACCAGGGCAAGGTCTGGCTATTCCAGAGACCCTGGCTGCAGAAAGAAACCAAACCTAGACCTAGGGTTGGAATTTTAAGTTCAAGGCATGGGTTAGCTCAAGACCTGGAGAGAGGATAAAGGGAGTGCTTCACATTGACACTGACAGGCTAGACAGTGAGGTGTGTGCTTGGAATGTGCTCAAGTTTAAATAGCCTATTCCTTAAGGTGCCTGGACTAAGCACGCTGGACCCAAATTTGCCATTCAGACTTGCTCAGCTCACTCTGTTGTGTCCCTACCTTCAAGCCAGAATTAGACCTGAAGGTGCTCAAAGGCTGTATAATTCTAGCAACAGTCTTCAGGATAGAAATCTATTAACTCACCTTGATGCTGGCCACAAAAAACTTATCCAAGACAATGGGAGCTTCCTACAAAACCTTCCACGTGGAAGCTATTTCTATTAGTCAGATGGCTATACAGTTATTCAGCTATGGAAATGAAAATCTCTTTTGAGAACCCCCAGTACTACTCTTTAACCATTCACCTTGGTAAACAGCAAACAATTAATGAAGTTAGAAGTCTGAAAGTTCATTCTGTTGAGAAGTAGTAGCTTTGCCATTATGTAGTTATATTACCTTGGGCTTAATTTCTTTGTGCACCTCAATTTCCTTGTCTAGAAAATGTAGGGATTAACCTAGTTCAGTTGACATTAGATATATTCCAGTATCTCCTCCTCTCAGGAAGCCCCAAGAGTGATTATAACAAACTCAGAAGGGGGATATCCCAAGTATCTCACCAAGAAAAGAACCTTGTTCTGTCAGGTAGTTGAGTGTCTTACTGGGGACTCTCATACCTGGTACAGTTAACCTTCCAAATTCAGTGAAAGAAACATTTAAAGAAAGTACTTTAAAGAAAGTAGTTCAGTGTTTGAAGCTCCAAAATTCTACAAGAAACGGATTGTTAACAGAAAACTGCCTAATAATACAAGTAGCCTAAGAAAAAAGGGGAGTGAAAAGAAGGCTGGACAACACTGGTGGATCAAGACCAAGGGAGTGGGAGGAGAGCTATCTCCCTGACCTGTGATCTAAGAGACAAGACCAAACTCACACACCAGTCTAAAAGGATGTGGATCTTACCCTGATGCTAGAATTGACTTTTCCTTACAAACAAACATTACTCAACAACAGCAGCTAATGTCAACATTAGCTATGGTTATATCATATGCAAGCACTGAGTCTTAGAATTACACAGGACTTTTATCCCAGATAAAAACCCAAGATAGAAAGACAGAATCCAGCACAACCTCTTCTTTGTCTTCAGTTCCACAATTACAGCATTTTGTTGACTTGCAAGTCACCTTAGCCACTGGATTTTAGATTCTGCAGAGAAGGTTTTTTCTTCTTCTCATTTTTACTTTTGTGGCTCAGTATCTCATACAGTAAACCTCAGTGACTGGGTTTCTTTTATTCAACAAACACAGATTAGCTTTTATTGGCTTCCAGGGAGGAGATAAAGATTATATAGGGAAGGAAAAGACAGATAGATGGTAGCAAGCTTTTGTAATGTGTATTTTTTTCTTCATTATAAAATGATAAATTCATTGTAGAAAATGTAGGGAATGCAAAAAAAATTCACTCACTTGAAATGATATCTAGGTGGAAGAATTTAAGAGTACTGCAATCTCTGAAGCACAAGGGGCGTGGGAAAAAAAGATGAAAAAGCATCACAGGTACTCACAGTATGTGATACACATTTCCTAATTGAATGTATTCTTGCCACTAAATCCCATTTTAAAAATACCATGCCTCTATTTTTCTATTTATTAATTTCTTATAAAAATAAAAGGGATTATGCACAGGGCTTAGCAAGATCTTTTTAGTTTGGTTTCCCAAGGGGGCAAATAATTTATGGGGTTCATACCTTGTGGACCTTAGATATTAACTTCGAAACTAGAAGAGCAGCTTAGAATTTTAAATCGAACCTTAGAGATACCTAGCACCAGACCAAGCATACTTGACAGATGAGAAAACTAAAGCCAGTGATCAAGTTCTTTGTGCAATTTAGTTGTTGGAGCCAGAACTGAGCCCAAAACTCTGGACTTTAAATCCATTGTTCCTTACTAAGAATGAATTACCCAGCTAAAGCTGAAATCATCCCTAAATTCTGTCACGTTAATTTTTGGTTTCTGAAAAGCAATTGAAGATGATTCCAGAACATGAAAAATAGATGACCGTTCTAGGATATTTACCTAGATCAGAATTCTTAGGCACCAGGTTACACAAATCAGAAGAGCAGTCAAAGTTACTAAATACTTTGAAAATTCTTTCTGGCTTTGCCACAGACATTTTAGTTCTGTAAGAAATGTTAAAGGCTGGGCTCGGTGGCTCAGCCTATAATCCTAGCACCTTGGGAGGCAGAGGCGAGTGGATTGCCTGAGCCCACGTCTCTACAATAAATAAAAAATTAGCTGAGTGTGGTAGCGCGCGCCTGTAGTTCCAGCTACTTGGAAGGCTGAGGGGGAAGGATCACTGGAGCCCAACAGGTCGATGCTGGGGTGGCCGTGAGTGAGTCATGCACTCCAGTACACGCTCATTTTCCAACATGGCTCCTAAGTGCTAGCCAACTATTTCATCGGATACTCCACCATATAAACACTGATCCTTCCCAACTCTGGAGGAAGAGGTGAGGCCTTGGGTACAGATCTTCTGTTGAATTTAAAGGGTAGCTATGATCATATGTGATTTTCACTGTGTGTACAGCCCTATTCAAAAAAGGCAGAGACCTATGGTAGAAATAACTAGTCCCTAATCAAACCTCAACCTGACCATTAATCAACCCTAGAACAGTACTCACTGTAGTACTCATTCAAGGAAGAAAAAGGACCCAGGGAGAAAGGCTTACGCCTTTCTTCACTTAGCAGCTATTTAAAAAGATAGCTCTCAAGTTTCCTTAAAATAAGTTTCAAATGGCTAAGAAGGAACAGCAGGGAAAATGGACAATGAATAGGGGAAATGGCTCCACCTGTTTTATAGACTGAAAGCAAATAGTAATGCACAGACTAGAATAAAACTGAAAAGGTACATTTGTGGCAGAGCTGAGAACAGAGCCTGAGTGTCCTTGAATTTCAGAACACTTTTAAGCACACTTTCAGAACACTTTTAAGCAAGGTTCACTTTCACATGTTCTTTGTTTCAAGTCTCCCCAAAGATTTTCTCTGTCTCTCTTTCTCCACTCAAGAGGAAGAGGAGAGTTCCATGGATTTCATTTGTTTGTTTCCTGTGAGCCCTGGAGGAATTGCCCCTGATGCTAAGAATGTGCGACTATGAAGAGCATGTCTTAACATTTGAACATTCCAAAGCTACCAGGGTGGGACCAGTTCAGCTCAAGGATTCCGCCACCATTCAGGAGAAGCTGGAAATAAACACAAACATACAGACAATATGGAGCACAGGATGCCAATGGATAAGCAAGACTGCATCCAGTGAGATACTGGAATGGGAAAGGAAGCCACCCCCACTCCCAGGTCCTCCTGCCTCCTCCTCAGAAGATAGAAGCCAACTGTGCTGGAGGATACAAGCACCTGCCTTCCCTGTCTTCTACAGTTAGACTTTACATGCTGTCAGCTCAGTTTATATTTTAGGGTGGAGAAGGATAAAAACCCATAGGCTTCGGAAGAGAACCAAATATTTATAATCTGCTGCTGAGCAAGGCATCAAGGGAAGGACAGAGCACACATTCCATGGGCTGGGCACAGCTTCACGGGTCCATTTCAGAGCAGATGCTGGGATGTTTAAGTGTGGATAAGCAGTGGTCAGAAACTCAAAGAACAGAACTCAAAGAACTCAAGGCATAATAAAGCCAGTAATTTATCTGCACAATGTAAGTATAGATGTGAGTTTTTAAAAATTTGGTTAATTGTTCTGTATAGGTAGCACATTCATTTGATTCATAAATAATCAAAATATAAAAAGGCATACTCCCAACACATCCCATCTGCCCTATTTCTTCTCCCATCCACCAAGTCGATAGTAGCTACCTCTTAAGATTTTTTTGTGTACCCCTCCAGGGTTTATGCAAATATAAATATGTATTTCTCCCCAACCTCTTCTCACAAAAAAGCTGGCATATTAGTCACATGTTGTGGACCTTGCTTTTTATCTTGAAGCTCTTTCCACAGTGGGACATAAGCAACTAATTCATTTCCTTTTTACATCTGCACAATATTCCACTATAAGGGTGTACCATGATTTATTTAACCAGTCTTATTAATGAGCATTTAGCATTTTCTAAACTTTTTATTTGAATAGCCTTTACATAGTAAGATGCTTTTTTACTGCTCTTTAATACCTGAAATCAAGACAAAGCCGTTCTAAAGCTTAAAAAAAAAAAAAAAAAGAGGTTATGAAAAATAAAATGAGATGTTGATTTGTTGGGTTGGGAAAATGTATAGTAGGAACTCAGTAGATATTTGTGGAAAGAGTGAGACAGAGTTTGATTATTTTCTATTCTTATCGTCCCCTTGCTGAACCCCCAAAGCTTCACCACCGATTTGAGCTGGGGCTACCCAGGCATCTGTCCCTTTAAAAAATTCTAACAGCTTTCTATTTCACAGAGGGGAGGCACTCTGCCACCTCAGAGAGTAGAAAGTAAGCCCCTTCTTCTCTGGTCATTATCTGGACCTGAACCCACAGGCCCAGCTAGAGGTAAGGTCACACAGAGCCATCTGCATGCCTAGGGAAACAGGGCTAAGCTGCTGTCAGCTGGTCCCTCCGAGTCTCACGTGACTCCCCTGGTAACTATCAAAGTAGCACCCCTCAGCAGAGCTCAGAGAAGAGCCCAGGAGGCAGTCTCAATCCTTCTCAGTTCCAGCCTCCAGCAAAGGAGCAGGAAATTCTAAGCTGTCCAGGGAGCTGACTCATACTCTCTTTCCACAAGCATCCTGGAGGTTCTATTCTAAGTTTACCAAAAGGAACATGCCTTCAGGCAGAAGCAGAGCACAGAAGTGGTTGTGGCTGGGTCCTCAATTAGCATTTCCTCTGTAACATGTCAAGGTCCCACCAGAAGGACTAAGGAAAGTAAGGAGGAAAGCGGTCATCCAGTAAACACTAAGAGAGCCAAATGCCTTTTACACCTCTCTTCAGAAGTTCATATGCATCATTACCTGTGTGTGTACACATTGACAGCTTAATTGCCCTGGGGTCAAAGTCAAACTACTGAAAATGAATCACACTTGTTTGAGTCTTAATTGGAACAAACCAAAGGTGTAAATATATTTTTGAGACAAATGGAAGAAAATGGATTTAATATTAGATGAGATTAAAGAATTACTGTTAATATTCCTAGGTATGATAATGGTATTGTGGTGATTTTTAAAAAGTCCTTATCGCTTAGAGATATTGACGTATCTATGGACGAAATATGTCTGGGATTTGCTTTGAAATACTCCAGCCCACCCCTTAACCCCCAATAACAAGAGTGTGGAGTGGAGTGGAAAAGATATGAATGACAGCTGGGCGATGAGTACATGGGGGAGGGGCACTATACTATTCTACTTTTTTAAATGTCTAAAACATTTCCTAATAAGAAGGAAAAAGGGCTGTTACAGTGGTTATATGCCACTGAAACTTCACTAGTGGCTGGAACAGGTAGTCTGGCCCCATAGGGGAGACACCTCTGCCCTGAATGATCCACAGATGATAAGAGCTAGTGACCACACAAAAGTCAGTCAACTCAACTACACCAGAAGATTTTTCATTCCATCAACTAAGACATTGGTTCTCAAACTTGGCTGCACACCAGAATCACCTGGGTTGTTTTTTGTTGTTGTTTTAATTGATGGCCTAATTTAACTGTCTGGAGTGCAGCCTGGATTTCTGAATTTTTCCTAGTTCCCCGAGTAATTCTAATGCACAGAGAAGTTTGCGAATCAGGACTCCCAGAACCTAACAGGCTGGTTCAAGAAGAAGCCAGGGTGAAGTAAGAAAGGACAGGGCAGCTGGATTCTCTCTGTCTGAGACCTCCTGGGACGCAGCACCCCCAAGTCTGGGTCCAGGCTCAGTTTTCCTGAAGTACTGATGAAAGCAAAGATGACACCAGAGCTTTGCTGAATACTAGGGCCTTGGTAAATAGACTAAAACCAGCCTACTTTATAAAGCCAGATGAGAGGTGACCTGTTATCAACATCAGGACTACAATGCCTATTAAGCATTCCACTGACCATTCCCCCTCATTCAGCTAAGCATTAAATGCCAATGTGCAGTTTGTGAAACCAGCCTGTTGGCTACAGAAAAACTCCTGTTTTAAGTGGCTAAAAGATCTTAAGCAGTGAAATTTGTCATCGCTACTGATTGTTGGAGCCTTACAGCTGGCCTTATTTAAGCAGCTAGGAACCGGCGATTCTTCCCTTAGGAGTACAAGCCTCGCCTCATAAAGGGATGGGGAGGTGTTCCGGTGGCAGGTGGCATACTCTGATGTACTACTATGACCCTCTGCCTACTTTCTTGTGGCAATGGGGTTAACTCTGGTGTCATTCTCAGAGAGCCTTGGGAGAGATGCATGGTTTGCATCTGTTGAGGTCCCTCCTACATGTAACTCCTCTGACCCTCTCTTGCTACCCTGAAGTGTAATCAGGTTCCCATTTTACAGGTAAGAGAAATGAGGCCTGTGAAATCTGAATCACTATGCTTGAGTCAACACAGCAATAGAGATGGAATTTGTCCCAGCCAAACTCCAAAGTCCCCACTTCGTCTGCAGCCATGTCCTCTGAAACATATGCCACGATAGAATGAACATGGCACCTCTCATCCCCTCCTTTAGGAAATAATTCAAAGGCTGCTTGGTCACCCCGTCCTCCTGGGTGAACCCATGAGTCAGCATGAGCCTTGAACTCTCATCGTCATGTTTCATGGGGACATGCATTCTTCCTCCACCCAAGGGAGCCCCAGCTGGGTGTTGCTTCTAGTCGTTCAGGCGCTCAGACCATGGCGTTAGACAAGAAGAACGTGTCTCACACACCCAGCTCTAAAGTCCTTGTTGAAGATACAGGCTTGAGGGCCCTTCCCTTGACATACACTCACATTTTCAGACTTGAATTCTGTCTATCACAAGACATACACAGATCTGGTATGCAAGCCAACCTAGGTCAAGAGTCAGGTTTTGGCCTCTACATCTGGGATGCAGGGAACCTTCTCTGCTCCTGGCCCCCTTGCTACACAAGTCTCAAACGCAAGACCAACTCAGCCGCCAGTGCTACTAATACCGTAGGTATAAACAAGACTAATTTTTACTCCCCAAACTCAATCTTACAGATCTTACCACCAAACCCCTGCCTTAAAACTTTTGCCCCGGGAGACTACTGGTGTTCCAGAGAAGCTGCCCAAGTCAAAAGCTGCCTGGAACCCTTCTGGAACTGCCTTCAAGGCCAGTCTTAGAATGAATAAGCCAGCCATTAAAAAATATTAAAAATAACTCATCCTTACATTAATTAAAAACAATTTTTTAGGTCAGGCATGGTGGCTCAAGCCTGTAATCCCAGCAATTTGGGAGGCTGAGGCGAGAGGATTGCCTGAGCCCAAAGGTTCAAAACCAGCCTGGGCAACTTGGTGGGACCTCGTCTCTCCAATATATCAAAAAATTAGCCATGCGTGGTAGGTTGCACCTGTAGTTCTGGCTACTTGGAAGCCTGAGGCAGAAAAATCGCTTGAGCCCAGCAGGTCGACACTGGGGTGACTGTGAGCATACCACTACACTCTGGTCTTTATTTCAAAGACTTCTGAAAATGTTTCTAGTCAATGTGTGCAAGATCCAGATGAATGTGAAACCTCCTCAGGTGAGGCCATGGCTTTGAAAGATACAACATTCAAATACAAAAGGGACATGCTCTGATTTGTTTGCCATAAAACAAAAAAAATTCAAGCCACATGACTATATCTTCAGTGACATTTTATGACTATGCTTCATCAAAGCGCACAAAGTGGCATTAATGATAATCGCGACAAAATGTTAGCTGGCGTTTACCTGATGTACCAAGTACACTCTGCCTTTTGTGTCCTTTTAAGTTCTCATTGCAGTTCTTTGAGGTAGGTGCTCTTAGTAGCCCCGTTTTAGAGCTGGGGGGTAGAAGAACAATCTCAAAACAAGAAAATAAAACAATAGCCCCTCTGGACAACACATCACCCCCACAGGTGCTGTGTGGACGGAAGGGAAGAGTTCTGCATCTGAAAAAACGGTTTCCAGGAAGGAGGCTGGTCGGAAGCTGGCTAAGAACAAAAAAAAGAAAAAAAAAAAAAAACTTAAGTCAGGAGGGGAGCTTTTGAAAGGAGTTTTAGAAATTCTGGCTGCTGCTTATTAAATTGTTAACTTTTTGCCTAGAAGAGCAGGCTGTCCCACCCACTGGTCAGGGCTATGGTCAGGGCTGGATCACCTCCTCAGCAGGGCACCAGGGAGAGGAGCCTCTGGGAATGTACTGACTTTAAAGCCACCACTGGCAGCTGAATTCACTCACAGCTCAGACTAGTACACTGTCCTATAGACCTGTAACTTGAGCCACATACACCACGAAACATTTTCTAGTGGCCATATTTTAAAAAGTAATTAAAAAGCAGGTGAAACGAATTATAATAATAGAGTTGACACAAACTAAACTATCTAAAATATTTTCGTTTCAACAAGTAACCAAAATAAAACAATCACTAATGAGGAGCTTGACATTCTTTTTCTTTGTAATAAGGCTTGCAAATCCAATGTGTATTTTGCACTTACAGCACATGTCAGTTCACACTAGCCTCATTTCAAGGGCTCAACAGCCCAGGTGTCCAGTGGCTGTACACCGCACAGTGTGGGTCTAGAGGCCCACGGTCTGGGGCAGTAATTCTCGGTGGAGTCACCTGGCTCTCCATGGGGGAGGGGTGGTGCCTTGTGGTGGTGTGTCTGAAAAATGTGGCATCCCAGCCCCACCTCGGAAGGCCTCAGTAAAAGGCAGCTGGCCTTTCTCCAAGTTCCGCTGCAGCACCAGCACAAGCCGCCACCCACGCAGCCCGGTCACCACCACCCCTCTCCAAGAGTCATACAAGAAGGCTTACGCTTTAAAAATACCCACCAGCATGCTAGCTTGGGATTTGTAAGCACAAAAAGTAGGAGAACAAGAAAAGGCTCCAGAGGCAGGTGGACCAGGCCGATGAGTAAAACGCCCACGCCTGCTTCACCAAGCCTATTTATTTGTCCGGTCTGAACTCGGCCCAAGCTTCAACATGGCCTTCTCTTTCTCTGTGCAGTCATGAACGCCAAGAACGCTCTAATTCCCTCCTCTGGGAGGGTAGAGGCCCCTGTTCATAGCTGGAAGACATTGGAAGAACAAATGATGGCCCAATGAGGGGTATTTTGAGCTCTTCAAAGGAGAATTTCTTTAGCTACTATCCCTGTGGTATTCAATGGGGCATTTAAAATGTCCTCAGATTAGGCCCTCTGCAGCTATTGCTTTCTATCCCTAGGACTCTGGCCAGAAAGAAGCTACCTTTCACCTGGAGGAGGTGGGATGAGTGTCCATCAAAATCCACCAAGGGTCACTGTCCACCATGACCCGGGGTCCCTATGTTCTGGGATGTAAGCCTTTCCTGCTTTAGCCTTATTTGCTGGGATGCTTAAGCAAAATCTAAGGAAAAGCCTGACACACCAGAAAAGTTCTCTTATCATGTGGAGAAAATAATTTAGGGCTGGGTAGATAAACATGTACAGGAAATACTTCTATAGAGGTCTTGATCCTCTGAAGATTAATAACCCACGGAACTGGAGCCCAGCCTCAAACTCGGAGGAAATAGGCAAGTTATAAAAACAGGAAGAACGGGAAGTTTATTTTTGGATGAATATTTGTTCTAGTGAAGCTCTCTATACTGACAAAAACCTTGATCTGCAGGTCATTTGCTGCAGCTGAGCAGCTGCAGTGCATGTTTCCACAAGCTGTCCCACCAGAGATTTCCGGGTCTTTCTGGAAAGGGCCTCGCCCCACTCCTGCAAAACATCTGCCTCTCCGCTACTGCCTTAGGGACAGTATTCTCTCCTACATTCTTTTGGGTGTGCGGGATCTCTAGCTCAGCTAGAAACTTCAGTCATCTGCAATAGCTCTCTCGGCCTTCACTCCCAGCTCCCAGAGCCAGCCTGTCTCCACCAAGTGTGTGAACTAAAGCTCTCGGTGTCTGAGCACGATGGTACCAGGATCCCTCGGTGGACTGCCTGGTCTCACAGTCTCCAGTGCTCCTTCTCCCGCCCCTGTCACCATACCTTCTGTGGCTCCCCACTGCTTATAGAAGAAAGCCAGATGTTCTCAAGCTTGATAGACAAAACTCTTGACAATCCAGCCAAACACGCCTGTATAGCCCCATTCCCCATAAACAGGACCAGCTGTGTGATTTGCAGGGGGGGCCTAGTGCAAAATGAAAAGAATTTATGGAGCCATCCTTAGTCCAAAAATTAGTAACTTTCAAGATAGCAACAGCAGAGCATTAAACCAAGTGCACGCCCTTTCTGAGCATGAGGCCTGCTGTGGCAGCATGGGCCGCAGGACCCAAGGCCGGCCCTTTGACCATGCCTACCTCAGACCAACACCAAGAGGCAGCAGATGCCACTACTATGGAGAAGAACCTTCCTTATCACACCTCACCGTCATCCTTTCTCTCAATGAAGATGCAAGACAAAGAAATCTGGAGAGGTCCACCCCCCCCACCTCAGGTAACCCATTCAAAAGAGTTCTCTGGCCCTGACTGATAGTATGATTATTTATTTACCTGTCTCCCCACCATACTTCAGTTAGACCCAGAGTCCCGGAGTTTCTTGTTCACTGCCAGTCATTTCTGTGCCCTCCCCTCCAACCATCTGGAACAAAACCCGGCACACAGTAGGTCTGCCATAAATCGCTACTGGATGTATACTAGGAATTTTGCTCTCCAGCTCTTACAGATACTTAAAAAGTCTCTCGTGACCCTGCCAAGTGATTGGTTAAAGCAAAAATTAAAAATTCCCTAAGATTTTCCTTTTATAAGTAAAGATGCCCATTCGCTCTAGGAGTTTGAGGGAATCTGAATAGGAACATCCATGACCCGCCGTTGTAAGACATGCTACCCATGTTGATTTTGGCAGTCGCCTCATGGGTGGCATGGGGTTGGTCTGAGGGCCTAGTAGAGACACGGCAATCTGGAGAGACAGCATTACCCTCTTTTCACCTTCCTTGTCTGACACAGCAGTGGGTAGAACCTAGCAAGGATGAGGGTGGTCTGAGGTTTGACTCCCTACCCAGTGCCACTAAGAAGCATGATTAGGTCAAGAACCCAGGGATTTCATACCTCGAAACCTTTTTTTTTTTTTGAGTTGGAGTCTCACTGTCGCCCAGACTGGAGTGCAGTGGCCGCTCCTGGCCACCGCAGCCTCGACCCGCTGGGCTCCGGCGATCCTTCCGCCTTAGCCTTCCAAGTAGCTGGAACTACAGGCGCACGCTACCACGCCCGGCTAACTTTTTTGATTTATTGTAGAGATGAGGTCTTGCCTGCCCAGGCAGGTCTTGAACCTAGAAACTTTAAATGAGATCTAATTTCCCTGTAAACAATTAACTTTTCAGAGAAAATGCTTATGGGCCCTTAAGTGCCTTTTGAGAAAAGCAGTCAAATGAGATAGGAAGCAGAAGAGATGATCACCACTCCCCCTTAAATGCAAACATGCTTTATTATTTTTTAAGAGGAAGAAAAATATTACAGATCCCAATAGCTTCCTAAATGTTCAGGCAAAGTTGATTTTTCCAGGAATTGTTAACTGATCATGCCCATGGGAGCCAGTGAGGCAAGGGAGGAGGGGAATGCTATTGTATCCAAAAGCACAGGCATTCACTCAAGACACCTTCCAACCCCAGAGGGCCAGTTCACAACAGTAACAATAGTAGCAGCAGCTCACAGTTATGCAGTCAAGTATTCACTAGGTAAGGGCCAGACTGCTTACTCGCTATCATCTCTCTCATGGCTTTGGCACAATCTGAACTTATTCTTGTTTACATGCTTCTGCACATATTGGTCTCGCTCCTAAGAATGTAAGGTCACTTCTGATTACCTCAGACCCAGAACAGGGCTGCAGATCTCATAAGCTCTTAATGCAATCGTGAATTTATCAAATACGTATTTTCAACCTTATAATAAGTATGGTTACCATTTTACAGAGGGAGAGAGATCAAGTAACACACACAGGCTATGTATCTAAGGAAGGACATTTCAGGTTCAGGCTCTTTGGCTGTCATTCTGTATGTTGAGGGCACTTTGTTATTTCAGAAGTCCCGGCCATAAAGGCATCTTTTATAATGTCTACTTTGGAGACCTGGCTTTCCCTGCCACATTTCATCCAAAAATCACACTGATGAACAGTTTTCGATATATGGCTCTTAAGAGCTACTTTTTTGGGTTAAGCTGAAACCGGTTTTAATGTTACAGAAAAAAATACCTCAGTAGTAAAGCACTCAGTGAATCCCCTGAACATCTAAAACCCCAAGGTGGGCAAGGTGGGGAAGGGGGGCTCCCAGTGTGACAACATGAGTTTGGAAAAAAATATCCTGAATGCCTTATATGGTGTGGGCTCTGTGGTCGGTACTCAATCGATGCTGGCTCCTGCCTTATAGTCACAGAATGCTGGAGATGGAAATGCTAAACAGCTATCCAGAACAATCTCCGCCTTAGTCTGTACTGCAGCTCTGGTGCTTTCCCTTTAAGGAATACAGTCACCACTCTCCAGCAATGACCACCACAAAGGTTGAACTCCCAAGAATAGAGGCTTCTTATTTCCACAGCTAAAACAGTAATCTGTAACCCAGATGAGCTAGTTTTTGCATAAAATAATGGTAAGCACACACGCAATTCTCATTCTTCTTAGAAAGCAGTAGCTAACCGGGCTTGGTGGCTCAGCCTGTAATCCCGTGCCTTTGGGAGGCTGAGGTGAGTGGATTGCCCGCGTTCAAGACCCGCCTGGGCAGGCGAGACCTCATCTCTACAATAAAATCAAAAAATCAGCTGGGCGTGGTAGCGCGCGCCTGTAATTCCGACTACTCGGAAGGCTGAGGCGGAAGGATCGCCGGAGCCCAGCAGGTCAAGGCTGCAGTGGCCGGGAGCGGCCACTGCACTAGTCTGGGCCACAGAGTGAGACTCCAACTCAAAAAACAACAACAAAAAAGAAAGCAGTAGCTAAACATATTCAATTCTGATACCAATAAATGAAAAATAATAGCAAAAATTTCAAACATACCTGGAAACACTTCAAAATTATTTTTGAAGTAAACAGGACCTATATTGAAAATATACAAGTGCATATTAACTATACAGTGAAGATACTAAGGCATTTGGTTAAAACAAATTAAGGAATTTCAAAATACGAATGTGTTCCCAATTTAGATCTATAGACTACTAAGCTTAAAATGCAGATTTACTGTAAACATATGTATATACGTATATGAAAGGGATTGTATAAGCACTGAAAAGCTAGAGACAGCAAATCCCTAAAAGCCACCACAATGCAGCCACTGGGCTCCTGTCATCAGCTTCAGCAAATAACCCAAGCCGCAAAGCACCAGGCCAGCGCCTCACCCACAAGGCTGTGTTCGGTCACTTTTTGTAATGCAGCATGTTTGGGAGAGAAGTTCAACCTGAGTGAATCCAGCGCTTATGAAACTGAATCTGAGCCCTCAAGGTAAAGATCGCGTGTCTCCCATTAGGGGCAGGGCCAAATACATTATCAGTGCCCAACAAATGATGCTGAGGTCATGCCAGCCCTGGGCGGCATGTGGGCAAGGCAGCCCTGCCCACCCCATGCCTGGCTCCCAGCTAAGGTCCTTGTTCCTACTCGATCTTGGACCTTGAACAATTAGCCAAAGTCTATGGGCTTACAGCTCCATTTTCGGTGAATTCTTGAACCTGTAAGAGTACAGCAAGAACCCACCCTGCTTTCCTTGCTTGCTGTTGTGAGGATGACTGGGAGACTGCCTGGTGTCCTTACGAATGAGTTTATGGAGTGCTCTTCAGAGCTATTGTCAATGGGGCAGAAGGTCCTTCCGTCCCCTTTGATGACCCTACCAGTGCAGATGAGGGACTGAACCCAGGGGAGAGGGGTGAAAAGCAATCTTTCCCTAAAACATGAACACACACACAGACGGACAACTAAATAAATTCCTGTTGTGTTCTTGGACGTTTCCTAGGCACCCAAAGCAAAACCCAAGCCCTGAGCATGTGCTTCAACATTATAAAGGCGCTATTCTTCAATTAAATGGTCTTTCTCTCTCTAGCTCTTAGCCCATCCCCCTCCTTGGCTTAGGGGTAAATGGCTCTCCTGGGCAGCCACACAAGCCACCAATTAAGCCACTATCCATAGGCAAAGCAGAAGAATCATCAGAATTCAGTGGGTTTAACAGGTGGGGGTGAGGAGAGACTGCATGTCTTTTTTTCCTTTTGAGTTGGAGTCTCACTCTGTCACCCAGGCTGTAGTGCAGTGGCAGGCTCACAACCACTGCAACCTCGACCTGCTGGGCTCAGGTAATCCTTCAGCCTCAGTCTTCCAAGTAGCTGCAACTGCAGACACGCACCACCATGCCTGGCTCCTTTTTTTGATTTGTTGTAGAGATGAGGTCTCGCCAAGTTGCCCAGGCTGGTCTCGAACCTGTGAGCAGGCAATCTGCTCACCTTGGCCTCCCAAAGTGCAGGGATTATAGGCATGAGTTACCGCCTAGAGACTGCATTTCTAATAGCCCCAGTGATTCTGGTCCTGCAGAGGGAGGCAGGCATCAGGGCTCTACAACTCTAGACCCGACCCCTCCTCCCCCTCTGGTCCCTCAGGCCCTAGTCCTCCTTCCTCTGAAGGAAGGCCCTTCGCTTGACAGCTCCGCCCCAGCATCAGGAATCTACCTGGCCAGGGCAGAGTTCACCCCTGCTGTCATCTGAGATATCTTATGCCCCTTCTAGAGAGAGAACAATGCACAGATATATTAGTCGTCATCTTTTTTTTTTTTTGAGGAACTATCCTGCCTTGGGAAGCAGAGTCTTTCCTTTGAACAGTAAGAATTCTAAAGACAATCTACTTTTACAATTGAGAAAGAATTTAATTTTTCTACATGACTTCTCCTCTTAGCCACCAAGAATGTGTTGGGGGAAGGAAGGAGGGTGACACATACGTTTTGAAAGAAACACATAGATTCTCTGAAACACAACATACGAGGTCCAAATTTAAACTTTGTTTTAGCTTAAATCTCACAGTCCCCACAAAGATGTTAAGTCCCTAAAACTCTGTCTTGTTATTTGTCAATTAACAGATTTCCAAGATGTAAAAGCAAAACCATCCCCCACATCTAATTTTGCATCTCCGCCTCATGGGTGAGGAATGTCAGTGCCCTCTCATTGTTCAATTATTGTGACAAAACAAACAACCAGAATTCTGGCATCATTCTCTGAAATCCTGGCAAGTTCAGACAATAGCTAAAGGTGTTTCTTTTTGACAGAGAAATGGAGTTGCTCTAACTTGAATGATGGTGAGAAAGATCCCTGCCATATACAGATTTTTGAAGGAGCTGGAAATTTTCCAGAAGTAAAACTGCATTACCAAAAAAAAAAAAAAAGTATTATATTTTTAAACCTGGAAAGTGAAGCAAGTTTGTTGAAGAAGTGCTTAAAACAGGTAAACAAAAAGAATATATTTACTTATTTAAAAAAAAATTTTTTTTAAGTTGGGGGTCTCACTTTGCCCAGGCTGGAGTGCAGTGGCATGCTCATGGCCACCCAGCGTCAACCTGCTGGGCTCAGGCAATCCTTCTGCCTCAGCCTTCCAAGCAGCCAGAACTACAGACACATGCTACTATGCGCGATTATTTTTTATTTTATTGTAGAGACGAGGTCTTGCCAAATGCCCGGGCTGGTCTCGAACTGGCGAGCTCAGGCAATCCACTTGACTTGGCCTCCCAAAGTGCTGGGATTACAGGCTGAGATACCGAAACCGGCCTATTTTTAAATTTTTATTTATTTATTTTTGGAGTCGGGGCCTCACTCTGTTGCCCAGCCTGGAGTGCAGTGGCACAAATCAAGGCTCACCACAGCGTCGACTTTCTAGCTTCAGGTGATCCTTTTACCTCAGCCTCCCCGAGTAGTTGGGACTACAGGGCAGTAACAGCATTGAAACTACTACTAGAAGGGCAGCAAGGGGAAAGGTTGGGGGTGGGGGTGGGGGGATCTGTAAAGATGCAGGTGGTAGTCAACAATTGGCTATTTTTTTTTTGAGTTGAAGTCGCACTCCGTCGCCCAGGCTGAGTGCAGTGGCATGCTCATGGCCACCCCAGTCAACCTGCTGGGCTCCGGTGATCCTTCCGCATCGGCCTTCCGAGTAGCTGGAACTACAGGCGCACGCTGCCACACCTGGCTAATTTTTTTACTTATTGTAGAGACGAGGTCTTGCCAAGTTGCCCGGGCTGATCTCGAACCTTGGACTCAGGCGATCCACTTGCCTCAGACTCCCAAAGTGCTGGGATTACAGGCTGAGCCCCTGAGCTCGGCCCGGCTAATTTTTTTGCAGTGATGAGGTCTTGCTACATTGCCCAGGCTGGTCTCGAACTTCTGGGCTCAAATAATCCTCTTACCTCGGCTTCCCAAAGTGCTGGAATTACAGGCATGAGCTACTATGCCTGGCCACAAAAAGAATGAATATATCCACCACCCAGGGATAACACAGTGAAAAGAAAATGTGCAAACAGGCAGGTCTCCATGGAGCAAAGCTGAGGATGGATACCCTGATATATATATATCACCCCCTTCCTACGTTTGGATTCTTTCTAAAATTCAGAGTCCAAAACCCATGGAAGAATACAACACCTACTGAAATGTCTCAAGTCTGGACAGAGACTCCAAAATCACCTTCAGAGAAGAAGATGACTGATGAGCCAGACTTGGCAAAATAAAAGAAAAGGAGAAGTGTTTCCAAAAATAACCGAGGCTGCACCTGGACCCAACCCTCTGCCACAAGACCACGTAGCAAAACTGAAAGAACTCTATCACCAGAGACCAGTAGCCGCTCTGGAAATCCCCGCCCCAGGCTCCGTCCTGACCAGAAGATGTTTCCTCTGTGCAAGGTCAAAGGCAGTCCTGGCCATGACAACTGGGGCTGGAGTGAAGTAGCAGTAGGTCGAGCCTGGCCAGCTCATTGGCGTGGCGTGGGCAGTAATAGCATCGAAACTATTGAAAGGGCAGCAAGGGGAGAGGTTAGAGTGGGGGGGATCTGTAGAGATGCAGGTGGTTGTCAATAGCCCAGACTCTGGACCGCGACTGCCTGAGTTCAAACCCAGACTCTGTCAAGGGCTATGTGACCTAGGGTGAACTACTCGATCTATGCCTCTGTAAATGGAGTTGCAATAACTGTTCCTACTTCATGGGTTATGATGATTAGAGTGTGAGCCACCAAGGCATTTAGAACACTCTGGGTCACAGGTAAGCACCATGTAAGTTTTTGTGTATTTATTCTTTTCCTACATTTTCGAAAATAAGTTATATTAATTTTATCATCAGAAAATAGACTGCCTGACTATCATACAGGCCCCATCAGTTTGTCATTTTATTTTTGGCCATCTATGTCTCTATCTCTGCTTCTCTCATCACCAACCACCATGCAGAGAAGAATTTTCTTTCTTTCTTTTCTTCCTTCCTTTTTCTTTCTTTTCCTTCCTTCCTTCCTTTCTTCCTCCTTCCTTCCTTTCTTTCCTTTCTTTCTTCCTTTCTTGCTTTGAGTCAGGGTCTCACTCTGTTGCTCAGGTTGGTGTGCAGTGCATGATGATCATGGCTCACGGCAGCCTCAACCTCCTGGGCTCAGGTGATCCTCCCACCTTAGCCTCCAGAGTAGCTGAGACTACAAGCATGTTATGCCACACCCACCTTATTTTTTAATTTATTGTAGAGATGAGGTTTCGCATGTTTCCTAGGCTAGTCTCGAACTCCTAGGCTCAAATAATCCACCCACCTTGGCCTCCCAAAGTGCTGGAATTACAGGTGTGAGCCACTGTGCCCGGCCTGGAGAAGGATTTTCAATGCTAAAACCAGGTCAGTACCAGGCAAACCAGAACATCTAGTCATCTTAATATATGAGGGGAACCCCAAAAACCCCAAAATTTATCTTTACAAGTTGTGTATTTATTTTTGCATGTTTAAACTTCAAGCACCTCCAAGTACACTCCATTTGATGCAATACACCTATCAAGATGCTTTTCCCACTCCTCAAGACAGTTTTTAAACTTCTCGGTTTGAATGCTTTTTAGTGCTTTACCGTTTTTTTGTTTCACTTCTTCCACATCAGCAAAGCATTTCCCTTTAGGACATTTTTCATCAGGGAAAGAAAACAAAGTCACTGGAGACAAGATTGGATAAATAGGAAGGGTAGGGCATGGGGGACAAGGGGGTCATGCCGTTTTTTTGGTCAAAAACTGCTGAGCACTTATTGCAGTGTGGGCAGATGAGCTCGTAAATCATTCATCATGAAATGGGCAAACACATTAAAAGAATTTCCAAAAAGAAATTCACTGAGGCTGGGCGCAGTGGCTCAAGCCTGTAATCCCGGCACTTTGGGAGGCCGAAGTGGGAGGACTGCCTGAGCCCAGGGGTTTAAGACCAGCCTGGGCAACTTGGTGAAACCTCATCTCTACAATAAATCAAAAAATTAGCCGGGTGTGGTAGTACGTGACTGTAGTTCCAGTTACTTGGAAGGCTGAGGCAGAAGGTTTGCTTGAGCCCAGCAGGTCAAGGCTACGGTGGCCATGAGCGTGCTACTGCGCTCCAGCCTGGGTGACAGAGTGAGACTCCAACTGAAAAAAAAGAAAGAAATTCACTGAAGCCAAACGCAGCCTCTCACAACAATGCTAGCTGGTACACCAATGCCCATGGGTTCCTAGAATACATACCTACTGGGGGAAGCCTGTACTACAAGGGGCCTACCCTCCAAGAAAAGATAATTCTGGGTTTTTGGGGGTCCTTCTCGTATACATAAAGGACTAAGGAAGAAAAACAAGAGTCATCCCTGCAACATCACAGCTCAGAAATGACCAGTGCTAACATTCTAGTGTAGTTCCTGCCATCCTTTTGCTATGTGTATTTTAGGCAAAATGTGGGTCCTGACATGTAGGTAAAGTTCTGTGTCCTATTTTCATCCAATTTTGTACTGTCTGTATTTTAAACAGCTTCCTTGAGAGTACTATTTCCCAAGATTGCATAATATATGAATGTTCCAGCTGGGCTCAGTGGCTCAGCCTGTAATCCCGCGCTTTGGGAGGCTGAGGTGAGTGGATTGCCTGAGCCCGTGGGTTCGAGACCCACCTGGGCAACTTGGCCAGACCTCGTCTCTACAATACATCAAAAAATTAGTCGGGCGTGGTAGCGCGCGCCTGTAATTCCAGCTACTTGGAAGGCTGGGGCGGAAGGATCGCCGGAGCCCAGCAGGTCTAGACTGCAGTGGTCAGGAGCGGCCACTGCTCTCCAATCTGGGTGACAAAGTGAGATTCCAACTCAAAAAAAAAAAAGAATGTTCCATACGGCTTAATCATTCTACTAGGATCTTATCAACATTTTCAGTCACAAAACTTTAAGCAAAACTGCCCTTAAGTGTGTTTTCACCTGATTATTATCTTCACATTTCTAGAAAAGCAATTTTTGGATAAAAGAATGAATTTCTTTTTTTTTGAGTTGGAGTCTCACTTTGTCACCCAAAGTTTCAAAACTTAATCAGCGATTTCTTCTTTAATTTCTTCTAAAACTTTCATGTGTGGACAATCTATCTTCCTTTAGAGATGAGTTAAATATCCATCTATGTCTTCTAGGTTTTTTTCAAGGCTTTCTTTTTAAAAATAGGTGCCTCATAGTTTTGAAATAAAATGTGAGGTAAGACTTCACATTAAAAGAAAATCATAAAGCCTGTGGTACAATGGAGTTGCGCTGAAATGAGGAAATTGTTAGGAATTAAATCCGCAGGATGCAAACTGGGGATTTGCATGAGACCTACTCTCGGTAATGAATCAGCTCATTAAAAAGCTGTACTTGACAATGAATAGGATTAATCAGAACGTGCAGGGACACTCAGTCCTCCTCCTCCTCCAAGCTCTTGTCTTCCTAAGTGTCCCTGTGGAGGACTGCTAGGAGCTCACTGAAAAGAATGATGGAAGGAAGCAGAGGTTAGCACAAAATGAGGAGGGGGACCTTGATCTGTCAGACCTCCATGAAGGGGATAAGGGGATATGCTACCTCCACTCAGTAGCAGAAAAAAGGAACTTCAAGCAGTATGTCTGGAGTTTAAAGCAGATCTCTCCTCATATCCTCTTCAAAAAGCAAAAGAGTATGGAACTATTTTTCATATCGAGTGCTATTGCTACAGAGATAAAAAAAACAAGATAGCATGGTATTCAAAATAATCCTAAATGTATTGTTCAACCACCTTTAGACACCTGCACATAGATGCGTACTCAGTATCATAATTGTGGCACTCTCGGCTGGGGACAGTGGCTCATGCCTGTAATCCCAGTACTTTTGGAGGCAGAGGGGAGAGGATTGCCTGAGTCCAGGGGTTCAAGACCAGCCCTGGCAACTTGGTGAGACCGCCTATCTACAATAAATAAAAAAATTAGCTGGACGTGGTGGTGTGCGCCCTTTAGTTCCAGCTACTTGGAAGGCTGAGGTGGGAGGATTGCCTGAGACCAGCAAGTGGAGGCTGCAGTGGCCATGAGCGTGCTACTGCATTCCAGCCTGGCCAACAAAGTGAGACTCTGACTCAAAAAAAAGAACCACCAAAACAAAACATGGCACTCTCTTCCTAGCCTGCCCCTCACCTGGATCTCCAGCTCCCAATTCCTTTTCCAAAACCCAGAGCTGAAAAGTGTAATTTTACACAATATCTATTTAGTGATAAATCAGAGTTTTGTTTTCCTTTGCTATAAGTCATCATAAAGGGACTTATCAGAAATAAGGAAGACATTGGTGCCTCCTGATCCGTGGTCTCCTTCTCAAAACAACTTTCTCAAATATTCTCTCATACTAGGGAACATATGAACTGTTGTTTTTGTAGAATTCATTCATTCATTTCTTTGTATGTTCATTCAGAAATATTACTGTCATCTTGCCAGCCTATTCCTGATAATGGATTACCCACGAAGGAGTCAGAAAGAGCTGTGTTCCAGTCCCAGCTCTGGCAACTACCACAGCTGGGAGACCTTAAGCAAGCTACTTACCCTTTTGAACCTGAGGGTTCCTCATCTCTAAAAAGGGGACAAAACTACACGAGTAAAAAATGTTCTGAGGACTATTAAGAATGTGTGAAAGTACTCAGCAGGAAAACAGTCAATGAACAGTGGCTGTTACTTGGTGGGGGGAAGCTTATCCTGAGTCTGAAGCATCTATGGATAAGATGTCTCCCTCATATGTAAATTTTTTAAAGTCCAGCAAACAATTTAAATTCTCATTTCCTCACAGGTAGCTAATCTCCTAGAAATAGACCAACCACAGTTCAACAGCTAAGCAATTAGACATCATTAGGTTCAGAAAGATGATGCTGCAGTCAAATCCCCTGCTTTGAAAATTCACAGGCGTCTGGCAAGGGATGCTGCTTTTAGAGACCTGCCTTGCATCTGGGTGGCTGCTAGCACCCTGCACGGGCCACTGGGACTGAGACCCGGAGGCAGCTGTGAATCTACAGGCTTAATGGACCTTCCATTTCAAAGCAGCCTCAATAAACACAAAAAATGTGAACCACCTCTGGGCCAAATTTGACCAGGGAGCACATGTTTTCATATCACAACAGGTTTCATAGACCCTAGGTCCAACATTCATCTGACCCACCGGAACTTAAAGAGAAGGACACACTTGAAGAGAAGCCCCTCCCTGGCTTTACTCATTAGCTGGAACTCTGTCCCGTGTGTTACACCTCAGATCTGTGTCTTGTTTTCTGTTTTGGTACTAAGATTGCTAGAAGCCATTGAGGGGTCTTGCTTGTTATTTCTATTTCTGGGACACCAAGCTCAGTTCTGATCACATTGAGAATCCCATAAGATAGAAAGCAAAGTATGAGAATACATAGCCAAGAGGTTTTTTTCCCCTCTTTTATATGAAGAGGAATTATTATTATTATTATTGGAGTCAGGGTCTCACTCTGTCTCCCAGGCTGGAGTACAGTGGCATGATCACAGCTTATTACAGTCTCGACCTCCTGGTCTCAAACAATCCTCCCGCCTCTGTCTCCACCTTCCAAAGTGCTAGGATTATGGGCATGAACCAAAGTGCCTGGACATGAAAAGGAATTTTTTTAAAAACACACTACATTCTCACATTATGCTACTTCTGTCTTTTTCTTAGGCAAATTTATGCTAATTGTAGTGTTTTTATCCATTTTCTGAAAGAAGAAAACGGGAGACTGTCTCAGGTTGGGGTTGACTGCAGCAGTGAGGGTGCAAGAGATGTCCATTACCAGGGTCTGTCACATCCAGTCCTCTCCATCACCCAGTTCCTCCTGAGGTATCTAGCCCATTGACTGAACATGTCTCTGCTTGGCCTACACCATGCCACCCGACCTTGGACCTAGTGTTTCGTGATCTCCTGTGTTCCTCTGTCCTTGGCCCCAGCTCCTGGCCTCCACACACCCTTTCTTAAAGCCTTACAGACTTTAACCCTGCACAGATTTTGCCCATTGCTATGTCCAGTTCTGACACCTGCCTTCAGCCTCACCTGTGGGCAGAATGTCCCAACCTGACCCTCCAAGTCTGTGTGTGGGGTTGAAAAGGAAGGAGACTTCCCCCTTCTTCAGCTCCTCCATGTTCTCACCAACGATAGCACCCAACACCATGGAAGTTAGACACCTCTGCCATCAGATTCTCCCAGCCCGTTCAATGGCCCCAACTCTCACATGCATCTTTCCTCTCCCCCATGACCTCTCATAGATTCCTCCAGTGGCCCGGATTACCGCTCTGCCTTATACTCAATTCCATTCCCAGCAAGCCACACAACCTCTCTAAACTTGGACTCAGTTTTCTTTTCTTTCTTTTTGAGTCGGAGTCTCACTCTTGTAGCCCAGACTGGAGTGCAGTGGCCGCTCCTGGCCACCGCAGCCTCGACCTGCTGGGGTCCGGCGATCCTTCCACCTCAACCTTCCAAGTAGCTGGAACTACAGGTGCGCGCTACCACGCCCGGCTAATTTTTTATTTATTGTAGAGATGAGGTCTGGCCAAGTTGTCCAGGAGGGTCTCGAACCCGCGGGTTCAGGCAATTCACTCACCTCAGCCTCCCAAGGCGCGGGATTACAAGCTGAGCCACCAAGTCCGTCTGACTCAGTTTTCTTATCGAAGAAGGGGGCATCAGTAGCACCTATCTCATAGGGCTGTTATGAGAATTAAAAGAGGTTGAGGTGTCAGGCACCTGGGACAGTGGCCAGCACATAGTAATGAACTCAAATATTTTTGCAGTTATAGTTGGAAGTCCTGCTGTGGCCACGTCATACTCCATTAAAGACCTTCAATGGCTCCCCGTGGCTTACAGAGTAATTAGCTCAGCACTCAAGGTCCTTTTTTCCATCTGCCTCAAACCACTTTTTTCTAAACTACATCCCTTCAAATTACTCCTTTTTTCCTTTAGCTATCTTTTAACTAAATAAAGCCTGCTCTGGCTTAGTGGCCAAACATTTGAAATTTGGAACTGGACTGTCCTGGGTTCAAATCTCCACTTTTACCACTTATGAGTATTCTTGGGCAAGTTGTCTTAATGCTGCAGGACTCAGTTTTCTTAGGAAACAAGCTGCTAGGAGAACAAAAGGAGATAACATGGGTGAAGCCTTAGTCGAGTAGCTGGCATAGAGTGAGGACTCAATGTTGATCACTTTCTTCCTATTCTCCACCCTGGCTTTCTAGCTCCTGTGCTATATCTTCTGCATAGAGCATCCCTCTCTGCACTATTAAGCCTGTCCTTCAAGGCTCAACTCCAATGTTACCTTTTCCATGAGGGTTTACTTCGGAACCCACTCGTCTCACTAATTTCCTTCCCCCGCTAATTAGCTACAGCACATCATGCTATTCTTGGGCACTTACTAGTAAAAGTTGCTGTATGCCTGCCCTATGACCTATATTTGACTGACAACATTTGCGGACAGGCCCCACGTCTGATTCATCTTTGTGTTCTCTACATGGTCCTGCATATGGCAGAAACTTGGTAAATATTTGCTGAGTGAAAGAACAAATTTTTGGAGCAAAAGCAAGAGGGAGTTCCAAACTTTGAAGACTAAGGAACCAGCACTGTAGTGTAACAGAGCAATAGCACAGAGATGGATTTGTCCTGGGACGCACTGGAGAAGCAAATAATTTTTTTTATTCCAAAGGAGCACTGGAGCCAAACTATACAAAATCAAGTGAAGCCAGCCTCCTCCTGTCTCCTCCAAGTGAAGCATGGCTGCCTCTCCAGAGCCAACGGTGGCTGCCATTTTAAACAAATAAGTCACCCTGCCTCTGATGCAAACAGCCTGCAGTGCTTCAGTCCTAAGGAGAGGGGCTCATGCAGTTGAAAAAAATGCGATCTTTGATCTCAAGAGGCTATTCTAAACTTCTAACCAGGCCTGCCTGCTTTGCCGTTCACTCCTTAAAAGCATGTGCTGGTAGCAAGTACAGCTGCATGCTTAATCACTTACACCCCACAACCAACTAAAGATAGCTTGAGGAGGTCTGCCATATGCCAAATTCTTCTTTTAAATAAGAACTCTAGAACCGTTCATGCAAGAAAAATTCAGTCATGGCCATCAGAAAAAAGGAAAAAGATTTGATTTTTCTCTCCTTGTTTTGAATGAAATACTAAAGTAGAAAAAAAATTGATAGAGAAATAGACACACACTACATCTTGGCCCCAGGCTTAAAGATCTGCATGGCCTGGCCTCCGAGAGCCTTTGCCAGTACTTACTCATGAATACCCTGAAAACGACACAGGCCTGTCAGAAATCAGCCACAGATAGTGCCAAGGAATGAGCCCACACCTGACCACCACCATCGTGAACAAACGAGCAGTGCTAACCTTCCTCACTGGCAATCAGAGTGGACTGTGACTTCAGACATCTCTTTCTCCTTTTCCTTTATAACTAAACCCTAGTCTCTCAAGGCAAATCAATTCCTTTCTCTTCTGTGAAGGTTTCCTCAATTGCCTAAACCAAGATAATCTCCCCTCTCCCCTCAAAATTTCCTACAATCTGTTTACTAGCATCATTTTTTTTGTCCTTTACTCACAATACAAGGTAACATATATTTAATTCATAAGCCCAGGTTTTTCTAATTCGTTTGCCTGCTTCCTAAAGACAGGAATTCCATCTTCACTAGATTCTTTAGACAACCACCTCCTCCAAAGCACCTGACAGCTATTCTCAGTGCTGCAGGGTACACACAGGTGTGAATACTTCACCAGTGAAGCCACGGATGCCCAAGCTTTCTGACATCAAATCTGGTGGTGACATAACTAGTTCTCTGAGATTTCGCTTACATTATTCTGGCCCCTCCACAACTCTCCACTTCACTGCTTCTTAAATAGATAAATGACACTTTTAATAAAATCAAGATTTGGTGATAGACTGTTACGATGATGGAACTATTGAGAGCTGGCCTTGAAAAAGCCTATAGTTATATTTTCTTTCTGGTAACTTTCTGTTTTATTCCTGTATTTAAAATTGCCTCCTTGTTTATTTTTGCTTAAGTTTTTTATGCATGAATCATTAGTTCATCCACAAACTGAGCCAGGGCTGAAAAACATTCTCCGAAATAGGATCAGAAGCATTTCTGCTTGGTGTGGCCCCTTCTGGGACGACCCTCCTCCATGCCACCTAGATGGGCTGCTCTCAGGGTCTTGGTGTGTGGCTAAAGCACGAGGTGGGGGCTTCTTTCTTCACTTCTGTTCTGCTGTTGACCCCCATTTCCTAGATTCTGTGGTGCACTCTCTCTCCTTTTTCTTTCTTAATGGAATGTCCTTCCACATCCTGTTTTTAGTTTGGTCTTGCCTGTCCTGCATCTGGAACCCCAGCCTTTAGGATTCTGTAGCAAAAATTTCACTTACCCCGCCCCCAGCTTTGCACTGCCCGCCCTGGCAGGCAGTTGGGATCCAGCTTTCTCAGCTCTGCTAAATCAGCATTCATGCACTGGCATTGCATCTTGCAAAATTTGGTTGATACTGCTCTGGGAGGTTTCTGGGCTTATACTGTTTTTTTTGTTTTATTTTGTTTTTGAGTTGGAGTCTCACTCTGTCACCCAGACTGGAGTGCAGTGGCCGCTCCCGGCCACCGCAGCCTCAACCTGCAGGGCTCCGGCGATCCTTCCGCCTCAGCCTTCCAAGTAGCCGGAATTACAGGCATGCACTACCATGCCCGGCTGATTTTTTGATTTATTGTAGAGATGAGGTCTCGTTGCCCAGGCGGGTCTCGAACCCGCGGGCTTAAGCAATCCACTCAACTCAGCCTCCCAAAGGCGCGGGATTACAGGCTGAGCCACTGAGCCCGGTTCTTATACTGTTTTTATTCCTTGCTGTCATTTTACTAGCATTTTGGGAGGAAGCAGAGATATATACACTTGTTCAGTTTACCAGAAGTCAAGTCAAGTACTGAATGTTTACAAACAAAACAACAAGGCTAGTTGCCATGTCTTGTATTATTTTTCTCTCAGTAGCATCAAGCACAAAGTAGTGAGAGCTCAAGAAGTATTTTCCCATTACTTGCAATTTTTTTTTATTTTTTTTGAGTTGGAGTCTCACTCCGTCGCCCAGGTTGGAGTGCAGTGGCATACTCATGGCTACCCCAGCGTCAACCCGCTCGGCTCTAGTAATCCTTCCACCTCAGCCTTCCAAGTAGCTGGAACTACGGGTACCCGCTACCACGCCTGGCTAATTTTTGATTTATTGTAGAGACGAGGTCTTGCCAAGTTGCCTGGGTTGATTTCGAACCCGCAGGCTCAGGCAATCCACTCGCCTCGGCCTCCCAAAGTGCAGGGTTTACAGGCTGGGCCACGGTTGGTCAATATTTTTAACTAACTGCATGCTAACACCTAGACCGCTCACAGATTCTAACTTGTACAGCACATCTGTCAGTTGTCTTAGGTAATTCTAAAGGAACAAGGTTTTAGTACCAGAAGGATCAGGTACTTGATGCAGACTTGTGGCTGCAGGACCTCGCCTTCCAACTCCGGAAACTGCTTCTTTACAACATAACAAAACAATCTCTAGGAGTAGTATGTTTATGTTATTACTTTTTGCCAAAACTGCAGAGAATCAACAGTAATGCTAGTGGAGCTTTAGAGTTCTTGGTGGACAGGCATGGTGGTGGCTCACATCTATAATCCCAGCACTTTGGGAGGCTGAGATAAGAGGATTGCCTGAGCCCAAGGGTTCAAGACCAGCCTGGGCAACTTGGCGAGACCTCATCTCTACGATAAATAAAATTTTTTTAAAAATTAGCTGGGCGTGGTGGCATGTGCCTGTAGCTCCAGCTACTTGGAAGGCTGAGGTGGAAGGATCACCTGAGCCCAGCAGGTTGAGGCTGTGGTAGCCATGAGTGTGACTGCCCTCCAGCCTGGGCGACAGAGTGAGACTCCAACTCAAAAACAAACCAAAACAAAACGATACAAAACCAAAAAAAAGTTCTTGGCATTCCAGATAAAGTCATTCATTTATTCAACAAATTCTTTTTTTTTTGAGGTGGAGTCTCACCCTGTCGCCCAGACTGGAGTGCAGTGGCCGCTCCCGGCCACCGCAGCCTCGACCTGCTGGGCTCCGGCGATCCTTCCACCTCAGCCTTCCGAGTAGCCGAAATTACAGGTGCGCGCTACCACGCCCGGCTGATTTTTTGATTTATTGTAGAGATGAGGTCTCGCTGCCCAGGCAGGTCTCGAACCCGCGGGCTCAGGCAATCCACTCACCTCAGCCTCCCAAAGGCGCGGGAATACAGGCTGAGCCACCGAACCCGGCTTATTCAACAAATTCTCAAGATTCTACTACATTCAGGTACTTTCTAGGCACTAACATACACTACTGAAAAAACAAATGGGGTTCCCGCTTGCATAAAGGGAGACAGACTATGAACATATAAATCAACTGAGAGTAATAGGTGTCACACAAACTTAAAGTTGGGTGACATAAGAGGGGATGACTAGGGCCAGGGAAGGAGTGTCAGAGGAGCTGACATTTAAACTCAGATATAATTATCAAGGAGACAGTGACGGAAGGAGCAAGAAGAACCAACAGTCAGAGGGAAGGGACCACACAAAGACCGGAAGGGAGAGCTTGCCTGGCTCACAGGAGAAGACACAAGTTGGGGAGAATGTGCGACACAAGGCCAAGGCAAGGATCACGGACTGCTAAACCAGGTCAGGAGTCTAAGTCCCCTGGGAAATTGCTGGAAGGTTTTAAGCACAGAGACACACAAAGTAATGTGGTTTCTGAAAAGATCATTTGACTGTGCTGCAGAAAACATATTCCTCAGGGGTAAGACTGAGCTGGGGTGTTGGAGGAGTTCAGGTGAGAGACTGTGATAGCTTGACCGAGGTAGGTAGCTGTAAAGGGGAGAATAAAGCACAATTTGGGTTGTTTCATAGAGAAACAACAGACAGCCTTGTTGGATTAGAAGCAGACAAGTGGTGCAAGAAAGCGGGAACTGACCAGGTACGGTGGCTCACCTCTATAATCCTGGCACTTTGGGCGGCCAAGGCAGGAGGACTGCTTGAGCCTAGGAGTTCGAGACCAGCCTGGGCAACACACCGAGACCTCGTCTCTACTAGTAAAATAAAAAATAAAAATAATTACCTGGGCGAGGTGGTGTACACCTGTAGTCCCAACTACTTGGGAGGCTGGAGTTGAAAGACTGCCTGAACCCAGGAGGTTGAGACGGCGATGAGTTGTGATCGTGCCACTGCACTCTAGCCTGGGTGACAGAGTGAGACCCATGTCTCAAAAAAAAGTGGAAGGGGAATCAAAGACAGCATAAGATTTGAGGTCTGAACCACTGAGTGAATGGTGGTACCATTTGTCAATACAGGGAAGGCTGGGTGAGTGGGCTGCCCACTTTAGGGGATGCTAAGTTCTCTTTTGGACATACAAGTTTAGATGTCTGCTAGATGTCCATATGGAGATACCGATACCAATCTGGAGTTCTGGGACGGCTAGGTTGGAGAAATCAAACTGAGAGTCAACTGCATACAGATGGAGTGTGAAGTCTCAGGACTAGATGTCACCCAGACAGGCCCGCAGAGGGAGAGTAAAAGGGGATAGGTTTGAGCCCCTGGAATGCTGCAGAACCTAGAGCCTCCTAGGGAAGCTTTGGTAAAGGCACGATTCCTATCAGAGCTCACTTTGGAATCACAGTGTCTTGAAACAGACTGGAAGTTAAACTCACACCTCTAGCATTGCCTGAGGAATTAATTCCACAAAGCAGCTGCATCTTCCGAAATCCTCTGACAATTCAGAAATTATTTTTTGCCCAGACTGGAGTGCAGTGACACGCTCCCGGCCACCATAGCCTCGACCTGCTGGGCTCTGGTGATCCTTCCACCTCAGCCTTCCAAGTAGCTGGAACTACAGGCGCGTGCTACCATGCCCGGCTAATTTTTGATTTATTGTAAAGATGAGGTCTCGCCAAGTTGCCCAAGCAGGTCTTGAACCCGTGGGCTCAGGCAGTTCACTCACCTTGGCCTCCCAAAGTGCAGGATTACAGGCTGAGCTACCGAGCCCAGCCAGAAATTATTAAAATCAATAGGCATGATACAGAAATGCAAAAAATCATAATTAAGGTTTTAATTTTGCAAGGCTACAGAAGATTTGCTTAAATATCAACCAAAAAAGGGTTACACAATGATGAGCACATTTAGTCAAACTGAAAAGTATAAATGAATCTGTCATGTTTGGGATTTTTTTTTTGTTTTTTGTTTTTTTTTGAGTTGGAGTCTCACTCTGTCGCCCAGACTGGAGTGCAGTGGCCGCTCCCGGCCACCGCAGCCTCGCCTGCTGGGCTCCGGCGATCCTTCCGCCTCAGCCTTCCGAGTAGCCAGAATTACAGGCGCGCGCTACCGTGCCCGGCTGATTTTTTGATTTATTGTAGAGATGAGGTCTCGCTGCCCAGGCGGGTCTCGAACCCGCGGGCTCAGGCAATCCACTCACCTCAGCCTCCCAAAGGCGTGGGATTACAGGCTGAGCCACCGAGCCCGGCTTGTTTGGGATGTTTTATACTTTTGCCAAAGGATTTATTGGCACAATCTATTTTTAGCCAACACTCGAACTTAATAACATTTGATTTGTATCCAAAAGCCAAAATACATTCCCAAAATCTAAATGCAAAGCTTTAAGACTTAACTCAAGGTCCATAGTGAGTCCCGAAATGCCCAAGCTCAGGAGCAGCTGAAGAGAAACTTGCAGATCTATATTAACCAGACAACGGTCTTCTAAGGAGACTTAACTCAAGGTCCATAGTGAGTCCCGAAATGCCCAAGCTCAGGAGCAGCTGAAGAGAAACTTGCAGATCTATATTAACCAGACAACCGTCTTCTAAGGAGACAACTATTTCCAGAAGGGACTAAGTATAACATTTAAAAGTCAACATTTAAGCCAGGCATGGTTGTTCACGCCTGTAATCCCAGCCAAGGTGGGAGGATCGCTTGAGTCAGGTGTTCAAGACCAGCAGCATAATGAGATCTGTCTCTACAAAAAATAAAAAAATTTAGCTGGACTTGGTGGTGCACACCTGTAGTCCCAGCTACTCAGGAGGCTAAGGCAGAAGGATCACCTGAACCAAGGAGGCTGAGGCTGCAGTGAGCTGTGATCGTGCCACTGCACTCCATCCTGGGCTACAAAGTGAGACCCTGACTCAAAAAAACAACAAAAAAGAAAACAACAACAGAAAAGTCAACATTTAGAATAAGATACTACTAGGATCGTTAGAACATAAAGAACCTCAATATACTCAAAGACAAGCTGAAGTCTTGCTACTAGAAATGTGGTCCAAATCTCAGTCCCCCTACCCCAAATATGTGAGTGGAAATTTGCAGCTTATAGCAAGAAGACCCCCGGCAAATGACTCACATGCATATCAAAGCACTGGTCCGGGCAGCTTAGACCTCAGGTGCTTGGTACTGCTTGGTCTCAGTAATAATCAGGTGATTTTAACACTCAAAACTCAATACACATTTTACTCCAGAAGCACCAGTATAATCAGTTTCCTAAAAAGGAACATTCATGCTAATAATGCTTCCATTAATTGTTTTAAGCACCGTGTGTAGGCAGACAACCATGTTAAACAGAGTGAAAATCTGTAATCAAATGTACTCACAAAGTTAATCACATATATTACATATACTAGTGAATGGCATGGTGCTGAGGTGTAGGCACAAGTATATACTACTTCTCTACAGCCAAACCAAGCTGCTTTTAAAGTTTCTCTTGTCTGTTTAGTAGATGGCAAAGCAGTCTTAGTAATGAGTTTCTCAGGGAGTTTTTTCAAGGAGCGTGTATCGTTTAATGCAGATACTCATTCATGATGTACCCTATTCGTTCATTCAGCAGATACTTCGTGAGCCCATATGCTGCCAGGCCCAGAAGACATCAATGAGCAAAACAGGCAGACACCTTGCCTCCTGTAGGACCTCGGAGCTGGAGAGCTGACAGACCTCCATGTTCGGGACATAAGAGCAAAGAGAAGGCAGACAACAGGCAAAAGGCACAGGTTGTAGGTCCACAAAAGCCATGTGCCGATTTCTTACAAATGAGGGCAGAACCCTGTCATCTATGTTCTACTTCTCCAGCATGGACAGACCAGCCTTCTCTTCTGCCGTACAAATCCCTCCCTCCCAGTCATACCCCCAGAGCCCTCTGGGGCAAACCTCACTTAGTTCCAGGCACCTGTTCCCTAACAGACCTTTCATTCCTCACATTCCCTCCTGTCTTGTAGCTACATCTGGTAAGGTGCGAGTTTCTTCTAGCACGCATTATAAACGCGCTGTTGTAAACATGATTAGAAACAAAAATTACGACAATAACTACTTGCTAATGTGTTTTCTTAGGTGCCAAGCGCTATCTCATCTAACAGTACATACATAAGCCCATTTTTCAGAAGAGAAAAACAAAGGCTGACCTTAGGGTAATTACGTAAAGTACTCATTTACGTAATTACCCTAAGGTCACATGACTAATGAATGGCAGAATCAGGACTCAAATCACCTCCTTACAGTACTTTCTAGCTTGGTGGAGAAATGCAGAGATGACATAAAAATTTTGATAGAGGATGTTGTTTTCCAGGGAGTTACTGAACTGTCCTTTCTCCTCTCCTTTGATCATTCAAATAGCGGTTAACAGGGGCCAGTTATCATAAATCATCCTCAGTTTTCCCTCCTGCCCGGATCTTATTTTATTCTGACCCCAAATAGTCCTAACTGAGATGCTTAATGCTGATTTTTTTCCTCTCATCCCGTATCTGTTACAAAGTAACTGTGAATGATTGTCCAAATGAGCAGGACAAAACTCCCCCAATTAAGTCCAATACACGCACCTGAACTTAATGGGACTTCAACACCCCCAGAAGATTCATCAGCACCATGGGGCTCCAGAGAACACACAGGCTATTTTGTGGGAGTAATGCTGCGCCGCAATCTTCTTTTCTGTGATTACACCTCATTTTATAACAATGTTCAGACATTTGGTTTGAGCAAGTATAGTAATTACATTTCTCACTTTGAACTAATTTAAGCAGCTACATCTGAGCCCCTCCACAAGTCCTCAGGCCTACCCGTCCTCCTCCCACCCGGAGCACTCCTGTTCGTGAAGACCCAGGGCCTTTTGCTACGTGCCTGTTCCCACTTTATTCGAACCTAGTTCTCCAAGCCCACTCTCCTGCAATGGGCAGGACACCCCCACCCTTTCTTCCTGGCACTCATTTGGATGGGTGCTATAGAAAAACCACCAGGTCAACCAGACGCCCCCACTACCTGACAGCATGGCCTGGGTTTCTCTCTCCGGACCTCAGTGTCCCCATCTCTAAAAGTGTGCCTCTGGCCCCTGGGTTGGTGACAAACACTCCTTTGGGCTTACAGTGCTACCCTGAGATTAGAGAAGCAAACCATCCTAAGGTGGCAGGTCCTTCGGGGTCACAAAAACCCTCCCACAGGTGGAAAATTCTGCAGCATGTGCCCTACAAAGAAAATGCTCAGAAACCAGGATTTCTTAATACTTGCCACCCAAGCCTACCACCTGCACACTTTCCAATCTTCCAACCTCTAATTCACTCTTCACTGAGGTCAAGACTAATGAACGGAAATGTTAAAAACAGACGGCAACACCAACCCTCCCTGCCAATCAAAGAGATTGGTTTTGCTAGGTCAGACCCCTATTTATTTTATCTACTCATGTCTGTGCACTCAAGTTCATTTCAAGACTCAATGGAGCTTTTAGAAAGGTAGTGACAAAGGGCCTACCTGGTTGTAGAATTAAGCGGGTCATATGTGTACCACGTCTCAGATGTTCTGACATTTCATCTCTGGGGCGGGACACCCCCCCACCCCACACGGCAGGGGTGGGTGAGATAGAAGCTGGGTGGCAAGGCACAAGGCACAACTCACACTTCCCTTTCCTTCTGCTTAGCAAATCGGCCCACCTTGCTGCAAAGGAGAGGGAAGCTGGAAATAGTTAACATCAGGTTTCCTTTCCACTCAAGCTAGGAGCTAACCTGTTCCACCAGAATGGCCTGATAAAGGGAGGCCACTTCCTTAGAGATAAGATCCACCTCTCCTGAGAGCCAAGCTAAGAGTGAGGCAGGGCCTTCACCATGCTGCCTGCCCTGGAGGCTCACACAGGCTTCTGGTCCAAGTTACTGGACACGACTTGGGGCAGTAGAAACTTTAGTCTCTCAAATGGGGCACTGGACTCCATGATTCTCGGGCTAAAAGTCTCTTGGCAAAAGATTCTGGCCCCATGGCTAATGTGAAACAGTAATAAAGAGACTCCCAAACCACAATCACTTAATAGGAACCTGAGATGGTTACAAATCTGTGTGTGTGTGTGTGTGTGTGTGCAGGGATGATTAATACTTATGGTGGAAGTCAAGGAAAATAACATACACAGTGAAAACCCAGTGACAGCCTTGATGGCCGTTTCAATTGTCCTTATCGAGTGAAGATGCAGCTCTGGGCTGTCATCTATTGCTGGGTGGCTGCACCGCACCAGAGCTGCAGGTAAGTCAAAGAGGTGGGTGCTTGGCATGCAACACCTCTCTGGGGCGAGGAGTGCTTATTTCATGCTAAGTCTTTGAGTGACTGTCACACACAGCCCCATTCATGTGTCTTGGAAATCTAGGTTTCAGTGTCTGGTTTCCTTAAATCAAAAGATCGACGTATCTCTTCTCACTGGCTGGATCACACTGTCCTCTCACCTGTGAAGACACTTGTCTCCACTCATGCTTTACCTTGCATGCACACAGGTGGACAGAACAGAGTGGGGAAGGGGGGAGGGGGGTCAGGGAACCTCCCCCTGAGCTCCATTTGGAGGACAGTTCTCCCATTGCCAGCTCTTGCCAGAGCCCTGCAATTCTAATATGAGAGATGATGACGCTCTAGCTATAGTTTTCTTTTCAGAACAAACAACAACAACAAACTATCAAAAGTTGAGCAAGGAAGCCAGAGGTCCAAAGGGGCAGGGAAAAATAATATTATAAAAATGAAGGCTTGGCATGGTGGCTCATGCCTGTAATCTCAGCACTTTGGGAGGCCGAGGCAAGAGAACTGCTTAAGCCCAAAAGTTCAAGACCATTCTGGGCAACATAGTGAAACCTCACCTCTTTAAAAAATAGAAAAAATTAGTAAGTAAACAAAATTATAACGACACGACCCATGTGCAGAGAGTAACTCCCCAATACACCACCAACCCAGGCCATACGCCATGCTCCTTTCATCAGCCTGTTTTCAGTTCCAGAGATAGTTCCTCACAAAACCAGTCTCTTGGGCCCCTCTCTTAGCCTGCTGGTTTCATCTTTCTAAGGTGCTCATCAGAGGAGTAAGATCCTTTCTTTCTGTCTAGACCTCGGGCCCTCGAAACAAAGCTTCGTGTTGAAACTGCTCTGCAGACGCCAGTTACATTCACCTGGCACATAACAGGCACCTTGAATGTACCAATGCAAATAGTGGATACTTTTAGGTAGTATGTCTAATTTAACCCTCACAGGATAGCTTGAGCCCGAGAATTTGAGACCAGCCTGAGCAACAGAGCAAGACCTCATCTCTACAAAAATAAAAAAATTAGCTCTGCATGGTGGTGCACACCTTAGTCCCAGTTACTTGGGAGGCTGAGGCCGAAGGATTGCCTGAGCCCAGGAGGTCAAGGCTGCAGTGAGCTGTGACTGTGCCACTGTACTCCAGCTTGGGTGACAGAGTGAGACTCTGACTCATAATAATAATCATAATTATGATTATTATTTAACGCTCACAGGTCTCATATTATTAGTCCTATTTGACAGATAAGAAAGCCAAAGTTTGGGAAGATAAATATGCAATAGAAGGCAGAGTCAGAATTTAAAGGCAATTCCCTGCCTCTGAGACCAAAGCTGTTTTTATGATGCCATAGCGATTCCCATAGGAGTTTCCTACATACCCTCTTCTCTGAATTTGTCATAGAAGTTCCAGACAAAGTGCTCAGGCCAGAACCAGAGGCCACTTACAATGTTTGTATATAAGATCCCAGTGCCAGCTGCAGGAAATGGTCAGTTGTGTAAGATAATTTTTAAAGTTCTTCTTCAGCCCACAAATATTGCCCCAATATCTGCTTTCCTCATAACCCTTATGCTTTCATCCTTTCCCTCTGTGGGACCAGTGAAAATCTCAGAAGCCATCGATGGCATTTCTAGATCACCTCTTCATGGACCCAGACCTTGGTGCACAAACATCAACTGACTTAATGCAACAGCCTGGAAAAGGAGGCCTCGTGGTCCCTTTTTTCACATTCAAGGACACTCAGGTTTTGAAAGGCTAGGGTAATTTAACTCTGGCCATACAGCTAACAAGCAAACACAGTGAAGTTCACACCCAGGCCTATCTAGTTTAGAGCCCTGTACACTGTCCAACACAGTAGCCACCAGCCACATGTGGCTACTGGGTATATGAAAAGGGAGGTGTATTGTGTGTATAAACGCTGCATTTTATAGGTGGTATACAAAAAAAAAAATACTTCATTTTATTAAAATTTTAAATTCAAGGGGGACATGTGCAGGTCTGTTACATGGGTATATGTGAGGTTTGGGCTTCTTTTTTTTCTGAATTGGAGTCTCACTCCGTCGCCCAGGCTGGAGTGCAGTGGCATGCTCACAGCCACCCCAGCGTCTACCTGCTGGGCTCTGGCGATCCTTCCGCCTCAGTCTTCCAAGTAGCTGGAACTACAGGGACGCACTACCATGCCCGGCTAGTTTTTGATTTATTGCAGGGACAGGGGCTCGCCAATTTGCCCAGGCTGGTCTTGAACCTGCAGGCTCAGGCCATTCACTTGCCTCAGGCTCCCAAAGTGCTGGGATTACAGGTTGAGCCACTGAGCCCAGTCAAGGTTTGAGCTTCTATTGATCTGTCACCCAAGTAGTGAGCATGGTACCCAATAGATAGTTTTTCAACCCTTGTTCTCTTCCCTTCCTCTGCCCTTTAGGAATCCCCATTGTCTGTTGGCATTGTTATATTTGTGTGTACTCAGAGTGCAACTCCCACTTACAAGTAAGAATACGCGGTATTCAGTTTTCTGTTTCTGTGTTAATTAACTTAGAATAATGGCTTCCAGCTGTAAAGGACATGATTTTATTCTTTGTATGTTTACATAGTATTCCATGGTGTATATGTGCCACAGAAGTGATCATTTTTAGATACACAAAATTAAATAAAATAAATCAAAAGTGCCATGTTTCATGTCATTGTGGGGAGTGCTGTTTAAAAGCATGTAATTTAAGTTACTATATTAAGCCATAAAATTAATCACCTAGGCTAGGCTCAGGCCTGTAATCCCATAATCCCAGAGCTTTGGCAAGTCAAGGCGAAAGGACTGCTTGGGCCAGGAGTTCGAGGCCAGTCGGGTTACATAGCAAAACCCCATCTCTACAAAAAGAATAATAATTTCACCTGTTTCTATGTACTTGTTTTTAACACTGTCAGAACATTTAAAATTACACATGTGGCCTGCATTGTACTTCTGTGGGACAGCACCGATCTAAACTCTAGGATTTTTACCAAGATGTCCTACTGTTTCCCTATAATAACACAACTCATCTTGTATATAATTTAAAAACTAACTTAACAACCTCACTCTAGTAACAAGAACTTTGTTCCCAGACGAAGACTTTTAAGAATAATTTTAAGTGAAAAAAAAAAAATTACAACCTCATGTGCAAGGCTGGGCACATGTAGTTTTTTTTTGAGTCGAATTTCACTCTGTCGCCCAGGTTGGAGTGAGGTGGCATGCTCACAGCCACCATAGCCTCGACCTGCTGGGCTCAGGTGATCCTTCTGCCTCAGACTTCAAAGTAGCTGGAACTACAGGCACGTGCTACTGTGCTGGGCTAATTTTTTGATTTATTGTAAAGAAGAGGTCACACCAAGGTGCCAAGGCAGGTCGCGAACCCATGGGCTTAGGCAGTCCTCTCATCTCGGCCTCCCAAAGTGAGGGAAAAGGGACTGGAGGCCAATATTCAAAGTCCTCCATGACAAAAAAATTTAAACAAAGAATTTCCTACCCGGCCAACCTCAGCTTCATCAGCGATGGAGAACAAAAATATTTCCCAGATATCCAATCCCTAAAAGATTATGCAGCTTCCAGATCAGCTCTACAGGAGATGTTTAAAAAGGTATTAAACACAGAAGAAAAAAAAGAAGGGCCACACTCTTCCCAAGAGACCAGCAGAACACAGCATCAACAGAGAATATATCACAACAGCAAAACTGGAAAACACACACATCAACCACAAAGCTAAAAGAAAACTAAGAAAAAACTTTATAAGAACCTCATGATGGGGATAAATGATAACATTTCAATAATCAGCCTGAACTGTATGGACTAAATGCACCACTGAAAAGACACAGAAATGGCAAAATGGGATAAAAAACCATGACACAATTGTTTGCTGCACCCAGGAGACTCATCTCACCACAGGGAGCACAGAGACTCAAAGTTAGAAGATGGAAAACTAAGTTTGCAGGCAA